>NW_027187508.1:0-49544 GCF_041381155.1 Argopecten irradians | reverse complement strand
ATGATGGATTTTCATCATACTTCAATGTTTATTACAGTATGGGAATACCTTTTCACATTCTAGTGGTTTAGGGAAGCTGGGGCTCATAGACATTTTCTTAAGTTTTACTAAAACAAGAGGCCCAGAGGGCCTGTATCGCTCACCTGGTTTGTAATGCCAAATAATTTTCTGAATACAGGTTCATTGTTTCTTTTCTGAAGGAATTTTAATATTAACCTCTAAAATCCCCTATTGGGCCCCAACCCTCCTGCCCCCTGGGGTGGTCAGAGCCAAAATTTATACAAGTTCTGTTCCCCTTCCACAAAGGATGTTTCTGGCCAAATTTGGTTACATTCCATGCAGAACTCTATGACTAGTAGCGATTTAAAGAATTTACCTCTATTTCCCCTATTGGGCCCCACCTCTCCTACCCCCGGGGGATCAGAGCCAAAATTTATACAATTTCTGTTCCCCTTACCCTAAGGATGTTTGTGGCCAAATTTGGTTACAATCCATGCAGAAACTCTATGAGAAGAAGTGATTTAAAGGATTTACCTCTATTTCCCCTATTGGGCCCCGCCCCTCCTACCCCCAGGGGATCAGAGCCAAAATTTATACAAGTTCTGTTCCTCTTTCCCCAAGGATGTTTGTGGCCAAATTTGGTTACAATCCATGCAGAACTCAAGGACAAGTAGCGATTGATATAATTTACCTCTATTTCCCCTATTGAGCCCTGCCCCTCCTGCCCCCTGGGGGTCAGAGCCAAAATTTATACAAGTTCTGTTCTCCTACCCCCAAGGATGTTTGTGACCAAATTTAGTTACAATCCATACAAAACTCTTGGACAATTAAGTAGCAATTTATAGAATTTACCTATAATTCCCCTATTGGGCCCCGCCCCTCCTGCCCCGGGGACCAGAGCCAAAATTTATACAAACTCAGTTCTTATTCTCCCAAGGATATTTCTGGCCAAATTTGGTTACATTCCATGCAGAACTCTATGACTAGTAGCAAATCAAAGGATTTACCTCTATTTCCCCTATTGGGCCCCACCCCTCCAGCCCCCGGGGGGCCAGAGCCAAAATTTATACAAGTTCTGTTCCCCTTCCCCCAAGGATGTTTCTGGCCAAATTTGGTTACTATCCATGCAGAACTCTACGACTAGTAGCAATTTATAGGATTTACCTCTATTTCCCCTATTGGGCCCCGCCCCTCCTGCCCCCGGGGGGTCAGAGCCAAAATTTATACAAGTTCTGTTCCCCTTCCACAAAGGATGTTTGTGGCCAAATTTGGTTACAATCCATGTAGAACTCTAGGACAAGTAGCGATTGATAGAATTCACCTCTATTTCCCCTATTGGGCCCTGCCCCTCCTGCCCCCTGGGGGTCAGAGCCAAAATTTATACAAGTTCTGTTCTCCTACCCACAAGGATGTTTGTGGCCAAATTTAGTTACAATCCATACAAAACTCTTGGACAATTAAGTAGCAATTTATAGAATTTACCTATAATTCCCCTATTGGGCCCCGCCCCTCCTGCCCCGGGGACCAGAGCCAAAATTTATACAAACTCAGTTCTTATTCTCCCAAGGATATTTCTGGCCAAATTTGGTTACATTCCATGCAGAACTCTATGACTAGTAGCGAATTAAAGGATTTACCTCTATTTCCCCTATTGGGCCCCACCCCTCCAGCCCCCGGGGGGCCAGAGCCAAAATTTATACAAGTTCTGTTCCCCTTCCCCCAAGGATGTTTGTGGCCAA
Organism: Argopecten irradians; assembly: GCF_041381155.1. Taxonomy (NCBI): domain Eukaryota; kingdom Metazoa; phylum Mollusca; class Bivalvia; order Pectinida; family Pectinidae; genus Argopecten; species Argopecten irradians. The sequence goes on along the minus strand of NW_027187508.1, from coordinate 47,805 downwards.
ATTTGGTTACAATCCATGCAGAACTCTACGACTAGTAGCAATTTATAGGATTTACCTCTATTTCCCCTATTGGGCCCCGTCCCTCCTGCCCCCTGGGGGTCAGAGCCAAAATTTATACAAGTTCTGTTCCCCTTCCCCCACGGATGTTTGTGGCCAAATTTGGTTACAATCCATGTAGAACTCTATGACAAGTAGCGATTTAAAGGATTTACCTCTATTTCCCCTATTGGGCCCCGCCCCTCCTGCCCCCGGGGGGTCAGAGCCAAAATTTATACAAGTTCTGTTCCCCTTCCCCCAAGGATGTTTGTGGCCAAATTTTGTTACATTCCATTCAGAACTCTATGACAAGTAGCGATTTAAAGGAATTTACCTCTATTTCCCCTATTGGGCCCCGCCCCTCCTGCCCCCGGGGGGTCAGAGCCAAAATTTATACAAGTTCTGTTCCCCTTCCCCCAAGGATGTTTGTAGCCAAATTTGGTTACAATCCATGCAGAACTCTATGACTAGTAGCGATTTAAAGGAAATGTTGACGGACAGACGGACGGACGGACGGACGACGGACGGACGACGGACGACGGACGACGGACGACGGACGCCGCGCCATGACATTAGCTCACCGGCCTTCGGGCCAGGTGAGCTAAAAATGGGTTCAACTTTGGTCTGAAGTTGTAATTTGGTTAATATGGGGGCATTACTAGATTGGTGTAATAAGCATATTTAAAGCTATATGTGCCGTAACTGCGCGAAAATTTTGACATGCTATTTTTTCTTCAGTAATCGATTGAAAACAATAGGTTTTGATGAATTAAGCTTTGAAAATCATTCAAAAGCACAGACAAAAACATGCATGCTGCATCATAAACGTTAGTTACAACACAGAAATTATACACTTAAAAAGTTCAGGTATTTATGCGTTATGTATACTTATATGGCAACATATCGGAAGAAGTCACTGAACAATTACTAACAACACTGTAAAAATGTGAAATAAAATTGTAGACAACAACTTGGCTTCATAATCAGACCGTATGCACTCATTTCACTGCACTATCGACGAAAATATCATGATTTTTGGCAGTACTGCCAAAATTCATTTTGAGCTCTTATTTATATGTGTAAAATTAAAACCTATGCATTATAAGTATTGTAATTCTCAAAATGTTAGTAACATTTAGGTGTGAATAACATATTAAAAGCTCTTCTTGATTCATGAGTATGAAAATTACGGCACATATAACTTTAAGTAGATTCGGGTAGGTTAACATTAACACTCGCTTTCAGCATATTATATATTTGTCTATTAATTTATTTGATATTGATGTGAGACGCACTTTTGTTTGTAAAAAAGAAATGTCATGCATGATTGTTAATAATAAAGCTATGATGTTTTGCAGTTAACAGAGAAGCTTTGATAGAAGAAGGAAAAACATCTGGAGGAAAATTCTTGCAAATCATCCTGGGGACATGCTTCCTGAAGAAATTATGATGGAAATGAAAGAAAAAGGTAATGTCAAAGTGTAAACTGTACATGTCTTACTTCAGGATTCTATAGGTAGAAGGGAAAAAACTATAAATGCGCCCATAAAATAAAATAGTATACAATGATCGGAAATACTTTTTCTATTATTTTATTTTTTCATTATTTTTCCCATAATCGTTGGTGAACACTGGAATATAATGTTTAATGCATAATATAAAATCTAAATGTTGAATATGTTTTGTTTAATATATTTTGTGTTAATGAAGGTGTTAATATATTTTCATTTTAGGCTCTTAAGTATAGTTCAAAGAACTGATTCAATTCATGTTTTACTGAATCTCAATCAGGGTATCAAGTTGCTGACAGCAGGGAATTTATGTCTTGCAGATATTTTCTACTTTAATTATTTAAATTTATATTACCATGTCATGGTACTTGATGAAATACAGAGGATAATAAAAGATTTGTGTTACTCGGCCCTAAGAGAGTTGAGTGAAATTGTTTCTCACATACCGTATCCTAGTCGCTAAACCTGCCTATATTATTAGGCTTTTTTTTTTTTTTGCCTAATATATAGTCAGCTCGCGGTACCTCTTAAAAAATGTGAAATCGTAGGCCAGATTTGGCCTACGCTACGTCAGCGGCATATTTCTAATATATCGTCCATGCAATGCCGGGAAAACGTACACATACCTTTATATATTGGGATCTTATGTACTCCTTTGCCCCCATGTTACATCCCATTTATGAAAATTCAACAACTGTGTACAATGAAATACTTCCGAGACCCTTCTATTTCACACATTTGTAATGGCCGCCGTATACACATTTAGTAGAGCAAACGGCAGCCAATCAACTTCGCTTCCGGTTTTATTTTTTTTAAATATCCACGTGTAGTTGAAAGATAAACAAAATTCTACCGTGTATATGCTACATGTATATGCAACGTGAATATCGCGAAAGTTATGCGGGTACCAGCAATAGTCGTGTTCAATTTGAATATTTGACAACATGTCGTGTATGTCGACCATGATTTTACTTTAAAAACTCTAACTGGCTAGCATTTTGTTTATCTTTCAACTACACGTGGTTTTTTAAAAAAAAACCGGAAGCGAAGTTGATTGGCTGCCGTTTGCTCTACTAAATGTGTATACGGCGGCCATTACAAATGTGTGAAATAGAAGGGTCTCGGAAGTATTTCATTGTACACAGTTGTTTAATTTCATAAATGGGATGTAACATGGGGCAAAGGAGTACATAAGATCCCAATATAAAGGTATGTGTACGTTTTTCCGGCATTGCATGGACGATATATTAGAAATATGCCGCTGACGTAGCGTAGGCCAAATCTGGCCTACGATTTCACATTTTAAAGAGGTACCGCGAGCTGACTATATATTAGGCAAAAAAAAAAAAAATTAAAAAAAAAGCCTAATAATATAGGCAGGTTTAGCGGACTAACCGTATCCACCCCAAGAAGTGCCCATGCATATGTCCCTATATTAAAGCGCCCCTCCCCCCTTTTCTCCTCATTTCTGACGTATCAAAACATTTAAGACAAAATGTCTTCTACTCGCTGATAACACATTTTAGTTGAATAACAAACTATGTATGGAAAAAATAGAAAGTTTTATAAATAAATTTCTGCATATTTAAGGTGCTTTCATTAGTTTCAGCTGTCTAATGCTCTGCAATTGACAGGTTTATGCCAAATTGTTTACACTGACGAAGGAACAACAGTTCTACTGTTTCCGGTTTTGTGGCAGCCACGAAATTTGAATGAGTATCCTCCAGAAATCATATCCCAATAACTGCCTCTCCAATTTTCCTTACTTTCTATATGCCCTGGGGTCTTATTGGGTCAGATATAGTATTGTAAATTTAAAGAACAATTCCATTGCAAACAATGTCCTTGCTTCAATCCTAAAATGTTTTGTGAGGTCTGGACATGATGTGACAATACCATAAATTTCGCAAAATCTGACCAGGTATAGTAAAGAAACATTGGCATTACTGTTTGCAAAAGATTTTGCATTAAGCTTTCACTTTTTCAGATCTGAGTTCTGGATCAAATTTAACGACCAATGGACATCAATCTAGTGCTGTTGTACCCATAGAGGAGTCTCCAGTCACACACTTAGTCCATCCAATAACAGAAAGTCTTCAGTCACAAGTCCATCCAATAACGGGGAGTCTTCAGTTACAAGTCCATCCAATAACAGGAGATCGTCAGTCACAAGTCCATCCAATAACGGGGAGTCTTCAGTCACAAGTCCATCTAATAACAGGAGTTCGTCAGTCACAAGTCCATCTAATAACAGGAGTTCGTCAGTCACAAGTCCATCTAATAACAGGAGTTCGTCAGTCACAAGTCCATCTAATAACAGGAGTTCGTCAGTCACAAGTCCATCTAATAACAGGAGTTCGTCAGTCACAAGTCCATCTAATAACAGGAGATCGTCAGTCACAAGTCCATCTAATAACAGGAGTTCGTCAGTCACAAGTCCATCTAATAACAGGAGTTCGTCAGTCACAAGTCCATCTAATAACAGGAGATCGTCAGTCACAAGTCCATCTAATAACAGGAGTTCGTCAGTCACAAGTCCATCTAATAACAGGAGATCGTCAGTCACAAGTCCATCCAATAACGGGGAGTCTTCAGTCACAAGTCCATCTAATAACAGGAGTTCGTCAGTCACAAGTCCATCCAATAACGGGGAGTCTTCAGTCACAAGTCCATCTAATAACAGGAGTTCGTCAGTCACAAGTCCATCTAATAACAGGAGTTCGTCAGTCACAAAGTCCATCTAATAACAGGAGTTCGTCAGTCACAAGTCCATCTAATAACAGGAGTTCGTCAGTCACAAGTCCATCCAATCCACCATGAACGGCGAGTCTTCAGTCACATTCAGTCCTTCGAACAACAGGGCATCATCTGGGATGTCCCACTCAAGGTACCATAACTATTCTTAAGAAAGATCAAATGTGACGCAGAAAAGTGAAGGCTTTGATTTGCTATCGCTAGTGTTCTTCAGGTTATTGATTATAATTTGAAAAATTCGTAAATTTAAATTTTTGTTTAAAGAAGAGAGAGAAACTGCCTTTTATTTAATACTTAAAATATACATGATTGATTATTCTACAATCGCAAGTTCTAATCATTCCACCTCAAGGACAGTATTGGTTTAATGTATTTTCATCATGTTCAGCTTCATATCTTAGTGCAGATGTGGAAGGGAAATGTTTGTTTATATAAACATTTAAAAATGACAACAGACTACTGCTTGCACATTTGCCCCATCGTCTGAATATCTAGAGGTCCCTTTGATGGGGAAGGCATATAGCAGTTAGTCTGTATCATTTCAACTTAATATATATATATATATTCTTCAGCAAGGACAATTCTGTGTATTATATATAAATGTTAAGAAATGACACAGAATATATACTGCTAGCACTTATGGAGCTCCAGCTGTGACTGGGTGAAAGCACTAGCAGTAATCTGTCATTTTTTTAAAATTTATAATATATACTTTTTTTTTCTTTCGCAAGGACAATTCTTATATATATTTCATTATACATATATAGTGCTGTGTTCATTAATTAGAATAATTATCTTACACCTATGGCAGTGCATTTGATTGGAAATTAATGATGGTTTTAAACTATCAATTAATTGTATAGTTTTATTTAAAATTTTATTAGTTTCTGTATGTAAATGGACTTTACGCTGAACTTGTATCTTGTATTACAAGTTTTTATTCAACTGACTTTTCATTTAGTGGTGTTTAGATTTTCAATTAAGATAAATGCAGCTGTGTCAATGATTATGAATGATCCACATGTACTGGGGTAGGCTATTATAGCATTAGTAAATGATAACAAAAAGACAATAACAAGGAACTCCACGTCTTTATTTCAAACATGTGTGAATTGTCCATCAAAACACAATTGAAAATCATTGATTGTTGAGGGCTGTTAATTTGGGGATGGAGGGCAACATGAAAATAAAGTGTTATAACTCAGTATTGCTTCTTTGCAGTAAACGGAAACTTGAACAGAAGGTGCAGGATCTGGAGAGTGAAGTAAGACATTTGAAAACCAGTATTAAGTCATTGAAACGCAAAGTTTAGGCCATGCAGGAAACTCACAGTGACGCTGCTTCTCCTAATACGGATCAAGATGATCAGAAGTTGAACTTTGAACAACTAATGGCCAAAGTAGCCCATTTAAATGGTAACAATAGTGAAACACTGAGCTTAAAGATACTTGCTTCCAGTGTGTTTACGCAAGATGAATTGATCTCGTGCACAAGGACTGGGAAGAAAACCTCCAACACCGGAGAGAATCCAAAGCCATGTTTCAGCACTGAAAAACTGAGATTGCTTGAAAGAGTCTTCTTGACCAAATTTCCAGAATTATCTATAAACATATTCAATAAGAAATTCGATAATATTCTTAAAATGCAACGCAGAAGTGCCAAAAAGTCAAACTAAATAATTAATATTATATTGAGCTAAAATGAATCTGTAGACAGACTTTTACAGTGCTTTGAAGAAATATTGTATTTGTATACGTAATACAAATTGTATTATTTGTTTTTCTTTGTATTTGATTAGTAACTATTAGGATTTTACCAGGCCAGCTGATTGCCAGATATATTGCAAGGCTGTCTATATGTAAGCATGAGTATAACTTATTTTGAACAGTCACTTCCATAAAGGTAAGGTTGCAGGTGCACGTCAAACTATATCCTTGATGAAATTTCCAACGATTTTTCAGGACGGCTGCATATATGTGTATACCTGTTCTGAAACTGGTCTTGAACTTAGGTAGAATTCTTCAGAACTGTTTCAGAACGTGTTTATCACCATTCTAGAACACCTGTTCTAGAACAGATATGGAACCATTAGGAAAAATATCTTATGGAATAGTTCTAGAACTAGTCTGGAACATCTGTTCTACAACTGTTCTAGAATAGTTCGAAGTATCAGTTCCAGAATGGTTCTAGAACTGTTCAAAAAACATATTTTGTCTCATTTAACATTTCTGGATTGGTTCTGGAACTGTTCCAGAACCTGTGAAGCACGATTCTAGAACACCTGTTCCAGAACAATTCTAGAAGAGTTCTAGAATTGTTCTGGAATATTTCACAGGGGCAAACTCGAGACCAGTGACTGGCATACCTGCAGACCCGGACTCGCAACAGCTTCTGACACCATCAACGCTTCTATCGATGCGGACTACTCATACGGTGGATTCTTTGTGTATCGAGGACTTCAATTCCAAGGACATCTACAAGAGTCAATGGAGATGTGTCCAAAATCTCTCGAACTGCTTCTGGAAACGGTGGAAAAACGAGGTCCTTTCGTCACTTCAGGACAGGAAGAAGTGGCAGGAGGACTCGAGGAACGTTTGTGAGGGAGACATCGTAACGAATGGCCTATGGGAGTTGTGAGAGTAAAGCCATCGCGAGTAGTGATAGTCGTGTTCGTAAGGTCGAAGTACGAGTAGGTCAGGACAATGTGTACTTCAGACCCGCGAGTGAAGTAGTCGTTTTGGTTCCAAAGGAGTAACTTTGTGACATTTGGTATTACATGTTGTGTTGATTAGGATATATGACCTTTTTATGATGAACAGTATTTTTTTTTTAAGTATTTTGATGTTGGTAGGTGATATAGTTATATCAGACTGGGAGTGTTCTGACACGGAAAAAATATTTCTGGAATATTATTAGGTTCCGCTCCGGTTTCTGGCTTTATTTGTAGTCGTCGAATTTTGTATTTTTTGTAAATGGCGCTGTTCGTGTGTACCACACAAAAGTTAATCATCCCTTGCCAAATCAAGATGTAAGTTGGGTATAATTATGTTAAATAAGTTCCTTTAATGTTCCGGAAGAACTAAACATGTCAATTTATTTCTGTCATAGTGTTATTTGTTCATATTGTTTGTTCAGTCGCATCAGCTAGAGAGGTCTATCTATTTTTAGAACCGATTCCGGATTGGCGTAGTTCTGAGAAAAAATATGTCTAAATATATACGTAAATATAACACTTTCGATTGGGTTAATTATTCACAATGTACGATTACTAGTAGATGTGAATTTGAACATTTTAACCCTGATTATATGATTATTTTAAGTTAATTACACCCCCTATTGTACAGAAATAACTGTTTGTTACATCAGATGTTTATTTTCTGTTGTAGTTTTTCACCGCACACATGCAATAAACTGTTCAACACACATCATTCGTTTGCATTGTCGGTTAGCTGCCAAAACAGTGAAAAAATCAAGATTTATTGTTCATCGGTAAACAATGTCGGTCAAGGATACGGATAACTCTGAAAGGCTGAACCAGCCAGAAACTGAACTGTCAGTGAATGATAAAGAAAACGACTCAAACAGTGACCAAACGGTCAGAAAACTTTTTTCTGTTAAAACCGGAAAAAGTAGCTCATCTAGTTTGAGGCTGGCACAACAAACTGCAAAAGCTGAAGCCGCTCGTGCAAAAATTGAGTTCGCGAATCGCAAAGCTGAATTGATGAAACGTAAAGCTGAACTTCAGGCAGAGTCAATTTTACAGTACACTGAAATTGAAGCCAAGATGAAATGTCTAAAGGTCGAGGAAGAATATAAAGTGGAGAACGTTAAAATGCAAACATTATTGGAATACGATGAATCAGACTCTAAATCGAGCGTTTCCCAATCGAAAGTTCCAACCGTATGTATACACACCAAGAATCCGTCGGTATTGATAATGTCTACAGCGAGTTGCCACAGAACACATCTGTCCCCCCTACAAGTGCACCTCGAGTACATACAGGCGAACTAGTGCACCCCAGAATACATACACGTTTGTGCCCACTACGAGTGCACCTCAGAACACACTCACGTCTGTGCCCCCTACCAATGCACCTCAGGACACATACAGGGGAATGAGTGCAACCCAGAATACTTACACGTTTGTGCCCACTACGATAGTACCTCAGAACACATACACATCTGTGCCCCCTACCAATGCACCTCAGGACACATACAGGGGAATGAGTGCACCTCAGGACACATACAGGGGAAAAGATTCTGGAGTCGCGGCACTGGATATTTCTAAGTATTTATTGAAACGCAACTTGATTACAAACCGACTGCTGAAATTTACCGATCAACCAGAGTTTTACATGTCGTGGAGAAATTCTTTCAAAGATGTGATGATCGAAATAGACCCGTCCCCGGCAGAAGAGTTAGACATGCTAGTCAAGTGGCTGGGCCCTATCTCATCAAAACAAGCTATGAGCATTAAGTCGTCTTTCGCAAATGGTGCGGCTCGTGGATTGAACCAAGCGTGGGAAAGACTTGGATAGTTTTTACGGTAGTCCGGAACGGATAGAGAACGCTCTAAAACACAAACTGAATAACTTCACATACAAGAACAAAGCAAAACTCTTCGAGCTTGTTGACATACTGAATAAAATACTAGCGGTTAAACATGATCCGAAGTATAGCATGGTACTAAGCTTTTTTGACACATCGGTCGGAGTAAACCCGGTCATATCGAAACTTCCCACAGGAATTCAGAACAAATGGCGCGAATGAGCAACCGCTTAGAAACGTAACAACAGCGTGGTTTTCCCCCCGTTCATGTTCTTCTGTACTTTCATCCAAGACACAGCCGAAACCTTGAACGATTCAGGGTTTGATATTGATCGTAGCACGGATGCTTCACAAACAACACACAGAGGAGGCCGTAATCACCTATGATCGTAGCACGGATGCTTCACAAACAACACACAGAGGAGGCCGTAATCACCTATCGGCAAACAAAACCTCAGTTGTGATAGATGAAAAGGAAAACACCGAAAAGGTGTGATGTCTAATTCATAAGTCAGGACACTCTTTAAATGACTGTAAGGTCTTTCTAGCTAAAACTGTCGATGAACGCAGAGAATTACTTAAACGTAACGGTCACTGTTTTCGGTGCTGTGATGGAAAACACATGCGGAATCTGTGCAAAGTGACTCTACATTGCAAAACTTGCAACAGCAACCGCCACTGTACGGCTATGCACTTCAATAAACCTGCAGCAGAAAACAAGCCTAACGACGGGGAGAATGCAGACAAAAGTGATAAAGCTAACGACGGGGAGAAAATTAAAGTCAACTCTATTTGCACGGAAATCTGCGGTCATGGTTTTCAGGGAAAATCCTGCGCCCAAATAGTTTTGGTAAATCTCCGTCACAAGTCAAACATCGGTGGCTCCATTCGTGTCTACGCTATCTTGGACGAACAAAGTAATAAGTCCCTCAGTCGTGCAGAAGTTTTCAACACCTTTGATCCGAACTCGTCTTCCGACGAATATCTACTCTCAACGTGTAGTGGTAACGTAGAAACCAGCGGGAGACGGTCTTCTGGATTTGTGATCGAATCATTAGACGGCACAACTACGCTCGAACTTCCACACTTGATAGAGTGTGACGCAATTCCTAACAATAGGTAGGAAATTCCGACCCCTTATGTAGCAGTGAATTTCCCACACCTCACTGACATTTCGTGTCACATTCCTCCGCTTGAAGAGAACGCCGAAATTCTACTGCTGATGGTCGAGATGTGCTCTACGCTCATCACGTTATCGAACAAATATTAGGCCCTCCGGAGCAGCCATATGCTCAGCACCTGAGCCTTGGTTGGGTGATAATCGGCGAATCTTGTCTGAAAGGTCAACATACCCAGTCTGCTACAAACGTAATGAAGACTTTGTTACATCCTAGTGAGGGTCATGCGTCTATCTTAGATCTGTGCGACAACAAGTTTCAAGTGTCTGATATCTTCCGTCGTACAGTCCATGACAACGAACCCGGCATGTCGGTCGTTTCCTGTCCATAATGGATACCGAAATGAAAAAAGATAATAGTGGTAAATGGATTGCCCCACTACCTCTGAAGGAAGATAGGCCACGTTTACCAAACAACAGGAAGCAGGCATTAGGCAGAGCAAAAAGCCTTGACATTAATCTTCGACGGGACCCAGTTAAAAAGGGTCATTTCCTCATTTTCATGCAAACCCTTATCGATGCCGGTCATGCTGAACCTGCTCTGCCACTGGATCCAGCTGTGGAACGCTGGTATCTTCCCTTGTTCGGGGTGTACCACCCCCAGAAAAAGGACCGTATACGTGGAGTCTTCGACTCATCCTCCAGTGTCAATGGAGTCTCGCTGAACAGTGTTCTGATGTCCGGACCAGACTTGATGAACAGCCTCCTAGGAGTGCTGTTGAGGTTTCGTAAGGAGAGAGTAGCTATAATGGCGGACATTGAACAAATGTTTTACTGCTTTCTCGTCCAACATGACCACAGAAGGTATATCTTAGATTCTTGTGGCATGAAAACAATGACTTTGAAAAACCGCTCATCGAGTATCAAATGAACGTCCACGTTTTTGGGAATTCGCCGTCTCTGGCTGTAGCTACTTATGGTCTCCGCAGGACAGCACTCGAAGCCAAGGACAAATACGGAGAGGACGTTAGTCAGTGCGTACATAGAAAATTCTACGTAGACAATGCGCTTTCGTAGCACTCATCAGATGAAGAAGCCATTGATCTTCTCCAGAGGACTCAGAAAGCCCTCAAGGAATTAGGACAGTTGCGTCTGCACAAAGTGTCGTCCAATTCTAGTACCGTGTTATCTGCGTTCAAAACGTTGACTTAGCCAAGGAACTGAAAAACGTTGAACTGGGCCATGAAGGTCTGCCTACCCAAAGAAGCCTAGGGATCTCTTGGAATCTTCAGGATGATCAGTTCACGTTTCAAGTGTCACCGCAAGATAAGCCTTTCACAAGGCTTTTGGGAATTCGCCATCTCCGGCTGCAGCTACTTATGGTTTCCGCAGGACAGCACTCGAAGACAAGGACAAATACGGAGAGGACGTTAGTCAGTTCTTACATAGAAACTTCTACGTAGACGACGCGCTTTCGTAGCACTCATCAGATGAAGAAGCCATTGATCTTCTCCAGCGGACTCAGAAAGCTCTCAAGGAATTAGGACAGTTGCGTCTGCACAAAGTGTCGTCCAATTCTAGTACCGTGTTATCTGCGTTCGAAAACGTTGACTTAGCCAAGGAACTGAAAAACGTTGAACTGGGCCATGAAGGTCTGCTTACCCAACGAAGCCTAGGGATCTTGTGGAATCTTCAGGATGATCAGTTCACGTTTCAAGTGTCACCGCAAGATAAGCCTTTCACAAGGCGGGGTGTTCTATCTACCATAAACAGTTTGTTTGACCCCATTCAGCCACGTTGAAACGTTCCAATGTTTTCATCCATGGAGTGTGGTTACTCGCAAAACACGCGGTGGTCAAGCCCAGTCTAAGAGGTGGGCAGTCATCTTCACATGTTTGGTGATACGTGCCGTACATATTGAAGTAGTCGAAGAGATGGCATCTTCTAGTTTCATTAACTGTCTTCGTCGTTTCGTAGCACTTAGGGGTGAAGTCAAGCTAATTCGATCCGACTGCGGTACTGCGGGAAAGGGAATCACCTGGAAATTCAATCCCCCTCCATCGCGAGTAGTGACAGTCGTGTTCGTAAGGTCGAAGTACGAGTAGGTCAGGACAATGTGTACTTCAGACCCGCGAGTGAAGTAGTTTGGTTCCAAAGGAGTAACTTTGTGACATTTGGTATTACATGTTAGGATATATGACCTTTTTATGATGAACAGTATTTTTTTTTAAGTATTTTGATGTTGGTAGGTGATATAGTTATATCAGACGGGGAGGGTTCTGACACGGAAAAAATATTTCTGGAATATTAGGTTCCGCTCCGGTTTCTGGCTTTATTTGTAGTCGTCGAATTTTGTATTTTTTGTAAATGGCGCTGTTCGTGTGTACCACACAAAAGTTAATCATCCCTTGCCAAATCAAGATGTAAGTTGGGTATAATTATGTTAAATAAGTTCCTTTAATGTTCCAGAAGAACTAGACATGTCAATTTATTTCTGTCATAGTGTTATTTGTTCATATTGTTTGTTCAGTCGCATCAGCTAGCGAGGTCTATCTATTTTTAGAACCGATTCTGGATTGGCGTAGTTCTGAGAAAATATATGTCTAAATATATACGTTTGTTTGTTTGTTTGTTTGATTAATTAACGTCCTATTAACAGCTATGGTCATGTAAGGACGGCCTCTCATGTATGCGGTATGTTGCGTGAATGTTGTGCGAGGTGCATGTTTTGAGAGACTGCGGTATATTCATGTTGTATCTTCTAGTATAGTGGAACTTTTGCCCTCTTATAGTGCTATATCACTGAAGCATACCGCCGAAGACACCAAGCAACACACCCCACCCGGTCACATTATACTGACAACAGGCGAACCAGTCGTTCCACTCCCTGTATGCTGAGCGTTAAGCAGGAGCAGAAACTACCACTTTTATAGACTTTGTTGTGTCTCTGCCAGACGACAGGACCCAGAGCCTTCCTCAAAGAAGCGAACGCTCAACCCAAGGCCAAAAGTGAGGCGGTGCCAAGGGAGGCATTAGGAAAGATTAAAGTCAGTTAGGAAGAAGAGAAAAGATAAGATCCTAAATTTAGTATATATCTTTTTTCTTCTTCCTAACTGACTTTAATCAGTTAAGATCCTAAATCTAGGTCTCCATGAAAGCTGGGTCCACGTCCCGAGACTGGGTGCACTGCTCTCATGCGGATGCACACCACTTTTGGGGGTGTGATGTGCGTCTGCGTGATATCAGTGTAGCTGAAGGCTTTCACAGTAGCTCCAATTTGAGCCAACCTGTTTGCCGTGGGTTGCATCTCGTATCCGGGGGAAGAAGGTCCTGGTGGTTGAATAGGTTTTGCTCTTTTTTTCTTCCTTTTTTTACTGCTACACACTACTTTAGCTTCAGACTCCGGTTAGACGAGAGGTAATATGGGCACTGTATTATCAATCGGCTGGTCATGCCGAGCCCTTGATTCGTAGATCTCCAAGAAGGCGGTGGCTTAGGGTCAATCGTGAGTTTAGTTAGGATTGTCTTGATTCTGATCGATCTTGCGGGTGTACAATCTTGCAAGCGTGCTGTCGCAAGCTTGATTTGAATTATGTTTGTTCGAAATATTCTTCCGAGTATACTATCTGTGTAACCCTGACACTTTGACATTGGATATCCATGTCATCATGAGTGTCCCCCTGTTGGGCTCCGAGGTGGGTGGGGGCACAGCTAGCGAATTGTAATTAACTCTAAAAGATGGCTTCCAAAAACAAACAAAATGAACTACAACCAAAATCTCCCCAAAAGGAATCAACCACAAATCAACAAACAAAAAGCGGTACAACAAACACATTCCCACAGTTTCTGGTCATGTCCTCTACACAGAGTGGCAAGACCACTGCAGGTTTATCACCCTTAATATTGCGAAAGGGCATCAAGGGCATTGCTGGAGATGTCAAATCTGTCATGCCTTTGGGATCGGGTGATCTCCTAATAGAGGTTTTCTGCAAGCAACAAGCGGAGAACCTCCTTGGAACCAACAGTTTTGCCGGCCTCAGTGTGTGTGTAAAACCACACTCATCATTGAATTGCAGCAAGGGGGTAATCAGGTGCCCAGCCTTGCGCAATGACAATGAGGCTGACATACTGTCATACTTCCAAGAGGAGAACATTCCGGTCTCTCATGTTAAACGCATCATGACGAGAAAAAGTGGGAGCTTGGTCCCAACACACACTTTTATATTAACATTTGCTACACCAACATTACCACAGAGCGTAACTGTTGGTTACCAACGTTACAATGTCACTGTCTACATCCCTAATCCTTTGAGATGCCGTAACTGCCAGAGGTACGGCCATCATGAGAGCAATTGTAGACGGAAAATGGTATGTCAGTACTGTGGCCGTGAAGGTCACGACGAAAAAGACGAATGTGACATTGTCAACGGTCACTGCGTGACCATGCTGCGTCTGCTCGCACCTGTCCTGCCTGGACTCGGGAGAGGGAGATATTATGGGTCAAATATACCCGAGGTGTCTCCTTCCCTGAAGCTAGGAGGATAGTCGAGTGTTCAGACCTGAATGTGGCAACCTATGCCCAGATCACCCGCGCAAAGACGCCTGTTGACAGTGTCACCGTCAAACAATGCGTTGACAAGCCTAACCGGGACAATAATGTCCCAGATATGGCTGATGCTAAGGCCTGCAAAGTAATCATGGGGTATTCGAACAGGTTCAAGTCAGGTCCATGTAAACCACAAAACAAACCACAACAAAAACCACCTACTGGGCCACCTGGAGTTAAAACGCCAATCCCACCGGCGTCTCCGGGACTTACACAACACCAAATTCAAACACAGAACATTAGAAAACAAGTTACTGCCGCTCGTCATAGACGTGCTTTATCTTCACGGTCTATTGATCGTTAAAAAACTCCCTAATAAAGCCAAGCGACCAGCTAAGACACCACCGCAGGAGCAACGCCAGACCAAAACCACCAAGGTAAAGATGGCGAGGTTCCCTGCTCTAAACAACAAACCCAGTAAGGGATCAGATGACCCTATCCTTGGACGGAACATCTATGATGTTCTATCGGACGACAGCAAGTTTGGTGACAACACATTTATTGCCACCAAACAACCTACTTCAAGTAGTCCTGTCGGTCCGACAAACTATCCTCAGGAACCAACATAGAGACAAACACTATCATACAATGGAACATACGCGGATTTAAAGCGAACATAGAAGAATTAAAACATCTTATACAAACAAAAAAACCCATCCATGTTCTGCCTTTCAAGAAATAATGCTGAAAGACACCATCAATCTCAGACAATTTACACAATACACAAATACTCCAACAACAGGTGGCCGCGCATCAGGTGGTGTGGCGGTGCATAAAAACGTCCCTCACAGACACATTCAGCTAAATACCACCTTACAAGCTGTTGCTATAAGCGCAACTCTTCACTGAAAAATAACAGTCTGTTCTATATATTTACCTCCAAATACTCCATTTAGTTGTGATGAACTGAGTAACATCGTATCACAACTACCATTGCATTATATATTATCATGGGTGACTTTAACGGTCATAATAGCCTCTGGGGCTCCCCAGGCACTGACGATAGAGGTAGACGTATCGAAGAGTTTATTGATAAAAACAGCTTTATAACATATGTCTTTATAACACCAATGCCCCAACATATTTACACCCTGCCTTTGGCTCGCTTACCCACATTGATCTATCGTTATGCCATCCATCAATTCTTCTGGATTATGATTGGAGGGTCAACGATGATCTTTGTGGAAGCGATCACTTTCCGATGATATTAAAAAAATATAGGGTCACCAAAACTTGAGGAGCCTATTCCTCGTTGGAATTTACATAAGGCGGATTGGGCTCAGTTTAAAACCTTATGCGCCGAGGAGCTTATCGAGGATAATTTTTTGAACCTCGATGACCCCATTAAAATTTTCACAGAAGCGCTGACTTCTATCGCTACAAAAACCATACCAAAATCCGTGCCAAAACCTACAAAGTTCCTTCTGTCAAATGATTCATTTATCAATAGATCTGGTAGAAATGCAGCTCTGAGGCGGTACTTGGCTTCGCCAACCGTCTCAAACTATAACAATTTTAAAATATGGAGAGCAAGTACTTGGAAAGAGTATGTCTCAAAAATTAATTCCAATACATCTTCAAAGAAAGTTTGGGAAATGATTGGTAAAATCAGCGGGAAAAGAAAAGCAACACCATCCTTCCACCTCATTAACAAAAATAAAATATTTTCTTCAAAATCCGAAATAGCTGACCCCTTTGCCAAAAATTTTGCTGAAAATTCATCCGTCAAAAATCATTCCAAAAAATTTCAAAAATTTAAAAAAGAAAAGGAAAAGAGACGTCTTAATTTTAAATCCTCCAACAGTGAAAGTTACAATAGGCCTTTCGAGATACCAGAATTGCTTGAGTCCCTTGAGAAATCAAAGGACTCGGCAGCTGGACCAGACGAAATTCCATATATGTTTTTAAAACAATTACTCACTAAAATGTCTTTTAACTATATTTAATCAAGTTTACTCTTCTGGCAAAATTCCCGAGTCTTGGAAGGAATCTACTATTATACCCCTTCCGAAGGCCGGGAAAGATGCTACTGATGCCAATAACTATCGTCCTATTTCATTGACGAGTTGTATTTGTAAAACCCTAGATCGTATGATAAATAATAGATTAGTTTGGTTCCTGGAATCAAACAATATTTTAAGTCCTTTGCAAAGCGGCTTTAGAAACCGCAGGGGAACGGTAGACCACTTAGTTAGACTAGAAACATTTATACGAGAAGCATTTGCCAAGAAAGAACATCTTGTGGCCGTATTCTTTGACCTTGAAAAGGCATACGACACAACTTGGCAATATGGAATCATGAACGATCTCCATGATATCGGTATACGTGGTAATTTGCCAAAGTTTATTTCAAAATTCAAATCTCACAGGCATTTCAAAGTTCGAACGGGTTCAACTTATTAAGAAACAGAAACACAGGAGATGGGCGTCCCCCAGGGTGGTATCCTATCCGTCACACTTTTTGGATAAAAAATTAACAGCATAACTAAATGTCTTGGCCAATCTACGGAAGGGTCTCTATTTGTGGATCGGCTCGCAGCTCCTATCTACAGATGCTTGACCCTATACAGAATCAGGGACTGCGTCTCGCACTTGGAGCTTTTTGAACAACACCTGTGAAGAGTCTCCATGTGGAAGCTAATGAGCCATCTCTAGACGATCGACGAAAGAAATTATCCTTACAGTATGCTGCTCAACTGAAATCCAATCCCAAAAACGCCGCATTCGATCTTGTATTTAATCCACAACACCAGTACATATTCGGACAAAATCAAAAGCTCATACCAACATTTGGCATCAGAATTTCAAAGTTTTTGCAGGAACTAAATATAAATTTCGACACCATTGACGAGTACACCATATCGGATGTACCACCATGGCTCATTCAAACGCCTGATATCAATTTATCTTTGCATGAGAGGACAAAGTCCAGTGCATTACCCGAAGAACATAAATCCTCCTTTCGGGAGTGCATCAGGACTTTCCCTGATCATGTCAAGATCTACACTGACAGCTCAAAAGATGGTGATAAAGTTGCGGCAGCATGCTGTACATCTAATCACTGTTCCTCTATCCGACTTCCAGATGCTGCCTCCATTTTCTCTGCGGAAGCTTGTGCTATCGGTCTGGCTCTTGACCACATCGAAGAACACCGCATTGAAAAGGCAATCATCTGTTCAGACTCTCTTTCGGTTCTTCAGGCTTTGAAATCAAGAAACCCTAGAAATACTCTAATTCAAAATCTTTTAATCCGAACCTTTCGATTATCTTCTAAAACTCAAATTACTTATCTCTGGATTCCAGTCATGTGGGTATAAAGGGGAATGAACAGGCTGATAAAGCAGCTAAGACTGCTCTTCGCCTAGCACAAACAGATTTGAAACTACCATACACCGACATCAAACCTTCAATTCAGTCGGCCATCAAACACCAGTGGCAACAAAAGTGGTCTACCGAAACAAACAATAAACTGTTTAAAATTCAACCTACACTTAATCCTAAACTGTCCAGTCGGAGAGACCGCAGAGAGGAAGTTATTCTCTCTCGGCTCCGAACTGGACACACATATTTTACAAATTCCTATCTATTGAGAGGGGAGGATCCTCCCACATGCCACGCATGTGATTCTCCTCTCACAGTGGAACATATTTTAGTGCACTGTATTGATTTTAAGCACATACGAGATAAGTACTACGATGTCTCCGACATGTACACTTTGTTTCATGCCGTGAGACATAATCGTATTTTTAATTATCTCAAAGAAATCAGTATTTTAAACAAAATATTAACGTTTTCTCATCATATCATATCATCGTATCATCTCAACATTTCATCGTTTCATCAACTTTGTGCATGAGTTTTCTCATGTGTTTTAGCCAAAACTATTTTATCCCATGCAAACCCTTTTTTTATCAAATGAACGTTTACAATCTGTGTTTAAGTCCTTACCTGCCTTTCCTTACCCTGATCTTTTATCCTGATAATAATGAATGACTTGTAGTTTGGCCCTAAATGACCTTAGTTGTCGATGGGCCGTAAAACTCAATCAAACAATCAAACAAAATCCTAAATTAAGTCGCCTTCTACGATCATGCAATAGGGGCAACAGGTACAATTCCAAATATATACGTAAATTTGTTTGTTTGTTTGATTTATTAACGTCCTATTAACAGTTATGGTCATGTAAGGACGGCCTCCCATGTATGCAGTGTGTTGCTTGTATGTTGTGCGAGGTGAGTGTACTCGGAGACTTCGGTATGTTCGTGTTGTGTCTTCTTGTATAGTGGAACTGTTGCCATTTTTATAGTGCTATATCACTGAAGCATGCCGCCGAAGACACCAAGCAACACACCCCACCCGGTCACATTATACTGACAACGGGCGAACCAGTCGTCCAACTCCCCGTTTGCTGAGCGCTAAGCAGGAGCAGAAACTACCACTTTTATAGACTTTGGTGTGTCTCGGCCAGGGGACAGAACCCAGAGCCTTCCTCACAGGGGCGAACGCTCAACGCAAGGCCAAAAGTGAGGCGGTGCCAAGGGAGGCATTAGGAAAGATAAAGTCAGTTAGGAAGAAAAGAAAAGATCCTAAATTTAGTCGCCTTTTACGATCATGCAATAGGGGCAGCAGGTACAATTCTAACGCCCTACCTGCAGGGCCAGCGTAAATATAAAACTTTCGATTGGGTTAATTATTCACAATGTACGATTACTAGTAGATGTGAGTTTGAACATTTTAACCCTGATTATAGGATTATTTTTAAGTTAATTACACCCCTATTGTACAGAAATAACTGTTTGTTACATCAGATGTTTATTTTTCTGTTGTAGTTTTTCACCGCACACATGCAATGAACTGTTCAACACACATCATTCGTTTGCATTGTCGGTTAGCTGCCAAAAACACATATCTTAAAGATGCTCCACCGCTGACAGAGCAAAAATCATATTCGTCATTTGAATATTAATTGGTGTCTAATCGTGTATATATATGCCTAATTAACACAAAAAAAATATATAAAATAATTTATTTCGCCTTTGGTGCATGCGCAATCAGTACTTCATTCCATATAGGATATAGTGTCACGGAATTTTTTCGGGATGCAAATAATTATTTTTGATATTTTTAACGTGAAGTAAAATTAGATGCTCCAACTTTTCAGTGGTGGTAATTGTATAAAGTAAGTAACTTTTGTAACTGAAGAAAATACTTAATCGTCTGCTTCTGATTTTGATAGTGAAAAAATACCATTTGTCGGCGGTGGAGCATCTTTAATCACGTTTATATTTGCTAGTTTGTTATCAGTGATTAACTGATGCTACTATCTGTAGTTGAGTCGAAATGCTTACAAGTTACGTTTGAATACTGAGCTCGAGTGTTGTGTTGTTTTTGTCTTTTGAACAATAATAAATCATTTAAAGTTTTCTACAACTTTAATATCGACTTATCTGCTTAAAAAGTTGTGATACATCATGTATCGTTGCAGCTACTAACAGTGTAACGTTAGGTGATAAAAGGGTGTTTTTTTGCCATAAACCAAATGCATGTAGTCTATCAGCCGCTAAGGGAACAACTGCCGGCCTTAAAATAAATGCTGTTATTACATCTAGAACATCACTTCAAAATCAAACACTTAATATTACAACAGTCAATGATTTACTCACGTTAATAAATGTTTAGAAAAGAAGTGTTTTAACCTGAACACAGAGAAACCCTTTAACTCTTTTCTTTTTAATTTAGCTTCTTCTTACGTCAGTTTTTAGATGGCGTCTCCCAGTACACTCACCTCGCACAACATACACGCAACACACCGCATGCATGGGAGGCCGTCCTTACATGACCATAGCTGTTAATAGGACGTTAATAAATCAAACAAACAAACAAAGATGGCATGGCGGGCAAGCCTGAATACCGAAGAACAGTCTAATGTAAAACACGATTTTATTTCACAAAAGGGTTCATAAAGTGAATAACCATAAACTTAACTCTAGGTACGTACCGTTTGGCGATCTTGGCATAAATCTCCAATCTGTAAGGTGGGTGTCGTTTGGAATTTGTGTAGGTAAGGAGACTGCAACTGTGTTTAAAATTATTTTGACTATTTCTTTTGAGTTGTTCTTTCAGAAAAAAAAGTTAGATATTAGAACATAAGGATAGTTAAGGACATTCATATTTCTAAATTTAGGGGTCCAAAATAGGGACCCCCCAAATTGGGAGGGTTGGTAAATATGCAAATATTTGTCCATTCTTTTAAGTCCACCATTTGATGTTCAAAGTGGTGATTCAGGGTTTTTTTGGGCTTCAGGAAACTCAGCCATCCTCATAATTTTCTTCAATTTTTTTTTGTATTTTCTCCATTTTTCTCATTTTTTACAGTCATAGACCCCCTCCAATAGGAAATATAATTCTCTGAATCTGCCACTAAATCACTCTGCATCTATGGTCCATCGTTCGTCCATCTGTCTGTTAAAAGTTCTTGTTATCTCTATTTCTTAAAACATACTGACAGGATTTTTTCCTAAAACTTCATAGCATAATATTAAGTTTCCCTTGGTCAATAGTGGTTCGCCCGTTATCAGTATAATGTGACCGGGGGAGGTGTGTTGCTTGGTGTCTTCGGGCGGCATGCTTCAGTGATATAGCACTATAAAAAGGGCAACAGTTCCACTATACAAGAAGACACAACATGAATATACCGCAGTCTCCCAAAACACGCACCTCGCACAACATACACGCAACACACTGCATACATGGGAGGCCGTCCTTACATGACCATAGCTGTCAATAGGACGTTAATTAATCAAACAAACAAACAAACAGAACTAATAATCTACATGTATTTTATTTTGCCTAATCCAAAAACAAAATGGCTAACAGGAAGCCATCTTTTGATTTTGGTAACTGAAGTTTGTTATAGGTATTTCTTGAAAATCACTGGAAAGCTTTTTCTCAAACTTAATGCGGAGGCTCCTCTTTGCCCACTTCATTTTTTAGTTCTGGTCCAGAAACACAAGTTCTGTGGTCCTGTGATTGGATGATATGGCATTATGCAATAATGAAATAACTAAAAACAAGAATATCATTTAATGTGAAGAAACAGCTTTAGACAAGATATAATAATGTGTGCTTATTTTTGATATTTGAATACAATAAATAACATTAATTAATGTATTGGAATATACACAAGAGCAATTAATTAATGTATTGGAATACACACAAGAGCAATACTTATCATAAAAATATGGAAATATAGCTGAATTTGCTGTTGTAATGTAAGTTTGCAATAATATCGTTGAAGAAAACTTGACACCAAGTATTTGCATAGTTATGGTATCTCAGGTTGAAATATCTTTTTTTGCAGGGAATATTTCCTTTTTATAGCTACAACCATATTTTTATATTTACACTTGCTAGGCTTGGTCACTATACGCTAATACTAGCCGATTTTGTTTACCATAACTGCATGGTAACATTGAACTTTGAACTTGCGTAAGGAAATGTTCTGTGCAACGTAAAAGGACTACTTTTTTTTTAAAAAGAAACACATGGCTTTGTTTACATTTTGACGCAACATTACGTGTATATTGTTTTTTTCATAGAATTTTGGAAAAATGTAAACAATATATACATGTTTTATATTTATATATGATTCAAACAATTTTTAAATTAACAATTGTATAAAGAAACGGAAAAAATATCCCGACCGGGGCGACATGCTTTCATTTTTGTTAAAAATGAATGGGTGTCAAATGTAAACATTACCTCTGTGCCTATGTTCGTCCTACGATCGAGCCTTTGGGGTGGACGGGTGTGAGACCCTCTGATAGAGGTCAGTTATAAACATATCCTCTTGTTTTTGTTCTTTGAGTATTTAATCATGTGTATTATAAAACATGCACCGCTAATAATCCACGTGTTGACAGTTCCGCGTCACCACTAATACATTGCGCGCCCCATATTGAATATATTCTTAGAGGAATTGCTCCATACAATCATGGTTAACATAAAAACGAAATCCAATCCCTATTTATATCCTTGTTCATAGGCAGTTACATAATTTTTGCACATGTAAAAAGCAGTGACAGTAACCTTTTTCCCAGCTAGATTTCTTGTTGCAAATGTTTCAGTTGAGGAACTTAGCTAGTTTGAACTTTTTTTAAGAAAAGAAGTTTACAGGTATTTTCATACCATGCCAGTGATTTCATTTCCTCCAATACTTACCAAATTAAATCCAAGCCTCTTATAAATCTTCTGTAAATCTGCTGTATGTCTATACTGCGCCGATAAATATTTGTAACATTGTAATGGTACTGGACATTTTTCTTTTTAAAAGCAAATTCAGCCATATATCCTTATAATGTAAGCAACACTAGGTATACTTTAATATCAATAAATATCTTAATGACAAGGTACACAAGATAAAATCAACTGAAATTTCCAAAAGATAATCCCGGCTATCATCCAAGTATTCTGGATTTCAACTTTATACAATGTACACAGCCATACACTCGTTTCAGATATTAACTGCTGTCGCAGTGACCTTTCTACTATACATATTCTTCTATGTGACCTATACATTTGGTATTGATAATCAACGTTTTTTAGATGATTAGAAAATATATTGGCTCTTCACACCAACCATATTGTTATCAACTTGAAATACATCTTAAAACAGGAAAGGTCAAAAATAAATATTTGTATCAAAGAATACATTTCAATTTGTGAGAAACATGTATGAAATTATACTGTCTGGACTTTAGGTTACAGTATTTGCATTCGACTATTTTCTTTAATATGGTACATTTTACTATATGTACGTGTAAATTAATTTAAAAGGTGAAACAGAATAGAAAGCATACACATACTGCTATATAGCAAAAGGCCTAATTTATCAGCATTAAGATTTCAGGAAATTATGTTGAACTAGTGTAAACATATCAGGACCTTTTTCAGGGGTTTAGCAATTTTGTAATAAAATTGATTGTCATCAACATTAATATTGGACTGTGTAAGAATGGTTATTTTTTTTAATAGCATATCAATTGATGAGATGTATTATTAACACAAGTTTGAACATAACTAGTCCAAGCAGGCTTAATATGTCATGAAGATGCTGAGCAAGATTATAATCACAACAGTTAATAGTTCAGATTGACAATTCACTTGTATAGAATGACTTTGTTCCAGTCCTAAAGGCTAAAGGCTGAAGATTGTCCAGCATAGTTGTGCCATATCCCAGTTACCAATAGGATCACATTTTGGTACAAATAAATTCTCACAAGTGTCCAACACAATGAAAGATTCTAATTGAATGATGCAGGTGTAGATGATGTTTGCTATTAATGTAGGTTGCAGTCAGTCCAGCATAATTTTGGGTTCAGTGACATTTTCATATCACAATTTGTTCAGTTGATGCTCAGAGTCCAAAGCACAGTTGATAGCTGACTAACCGATGCAGGTGAAGGATCACAATCAGCACTGATGAGGGTTTACAGTGTCCGCGCACAATTAGTTTATTTTCTGAGTGAGTTGTATACATGTATATTAGTTGACTAATAAGTGTCAAGCACTTGATCGCTCCGAATGACAGATACGTTTGTCAGATCATAATTTGTGTATACTGAGTTAACTGATCATATTCTGTAATAATGAATTTCATTCAAGTTCATTAGGGTACATAAAATCTTGCACAGTATTTCATGACATTGTTGCACCTTATTCTACAATAAGCCCATGTAAAAATCAGAAACCAGACAGCATGACATAACCAGGAAAAATAAAGTTCATGTTATAACCACAAAACCACACATTGTCACTAAGTTAGAATGATTGTGTATGCCATTTTCTTTTGGGTCAAAGGCTTTATTGCTAGAATAAATAAGACAGATATGAATCCGATTGATGTCCCCCCCCCCCCCTCCATTCCTTCCACCCCAACTAACCTAGGAGGCCCGGAATTTAAGCATTACCTCCATTTCCCCTTAATATGCTCCGGTACACAGTTATCACAACTTAGACTGGCAGCATAAAAACCAGTTTATGATCAGTCCAGCAACATTCTTTTTGTTTGTTTGATTAATTAACGTCCTATTAACAGCTATGGTCATGTAAGGACGGCCTCCCATGTATGCGGCGTGTTGCATGTATTTTGTGCGAGGTGCGTTATTTGGGAGACTGCGGTATATTCATGTTGTGTCTTCTTGTATAGTGGAAATGTTGCCCTTTTTTATAGTGCTATATCACTGAAGCATGCCGCCGAAGACACCGAACAACACACCCCACCCGGTCACATTATACTGACAACGGGCGAACCAGTCGTCCCACTCCCTGTTGGTGAAGATAAGATCAAGTATAGAGCCATAATCTGTTGTTACAGTGGATACTATTTGTTCACATTTAAACTTACTGGTCATCCAGTTTAAAAAATTGCCATCCGAGATTATATCAACATTGAAATCGCCAACTATGAGAATAGATGTGGCACATTTCTTGGATAATTTGAATCATTAGGATTAATAGTTCTGATTCTTGATTTCAGAATCTAAAGGTCTTCATTTGACAGTTCGCTATTTTCCAATGAACGCAATCTATTCAAGAGTTCAGCAAA
Organism: Argopecten irradians; assembly: GCF_041381155.1. Taxonomy (NCBI): domain Eukaryota; kingdom Metazoa; phylum Mollusca; class Bivalvia; order Pectinida; family Pectinidae; genus Argopecten; species Argopecten irradians. The sequence goes on along the minus strand of NW_027187508.1, from coordinate 22,627 downwards.
ATATTTGTCATCTTTTTAACGAATAATATCACTTATTTCGTGCATCATAAACAGTGACTTCCAAAGGTTGGTAGCTAGAGGGCCCATTTGCTCGTCCAAGTCTGCAAAAAATCCACTTGTCCATTACAGGCTTTAACTGATACAAGTCGCCTATAAATTCAGTATTACACTGGCTTTAACTGATTACAAGTCGCCTATAAGTATTACACTGACTCCACCAAATAACTGTCGCTGGTTTCCCGTAATAACTTTTTTAAGACACTCATTTATTAGTGAAAGCATCCTATTTCCCACCATAGACACTTCATCAATTTCACTCTGAGAGTGTTTAGTGTGTCAGAATCTACATTATAGTTTTGGAAACCAAGATTTGGAAGAATTTTGAAGGCAGCATGAATGGTTGTGCCATTGATATTGTGAGCAGCTTTTCCTTTGTTTGATTATTTAATAGCCTATTAACAGCTGTGGTCATGACAACGGCGAAACTAGTCGTTCCCACTCCCGTTTGCTGATGCGCAAAGCAGGAGCAGAAAACTACCACTTTTTATAGACTGATATAAATACAGATCATTATAACCACTCCGTGAAATAGTTTTTTTTTTTAAAAGGGAATCTGACAAAAATTCCCATAGGGAGGTCACGTCCAGATGACCTTTATACCACATGGACTTCATACCAAATCCATTTTCTACACCTTGTTACATCTATTGAAAACGATTATTTACGTCCCAGTAAACATACACAATAAGCTTTGTTGTGCTCTTTGGGCGAGATGACTACGTTAACTAAATTAATTCTGACAGTTTTTTCAAACAATTTCGTCCCCTGAAATTCACTGTCAAAATTTTGCAAGTAGTAATTTGATTGGCCATTTTCAAAGGTCACCTGGTCATGACCTCTCTTATAGGATTTTCTCAGATCCTAACGTAGTATTGATAAGGATCTGTATTTTAATCAGATTATTTTAAAATGCGCATCATAGCGGAGAAAAAAAAACAACAACATTATATTGGCGCGAAATCAGCAGAGACAAGATGGCCAAAAGAAAACTGTTCGAAGAATAGAAAAACATAACGGATTATCTAGCGGATTTGTCAGACGTAAAAACATGTGGGAAAACAAGATACTTTACGGGGACGATGCCGTTAATAGAACGTTAATAAATCAAAAACAAACAAACACACAATCGGGGACGATGCAAAACGTCCAAGTCTACAAAACAGAGACTTGTGTGTTGTACACCAGAAAAGCACCCAGAGTTTAAACGGGCGACAACAATGGAGTCCCCTGTGAATTTTTTTGTTTGCTTAATTAACGTCCTATTAACAGCAATGATGTAAGGACGGACTCCCATGTATGCGGTGTGTAGCGTGTATGTTGTGCGAGGTGAGTTTTACGGAGGAGACTGCGGTATGTTCGTGTTGTGTCTTCTTGTATAGTGGAATCTGTTTGCCCTTTTTATAGTGCTATATCACTGAAGCATGCGCGAAGGACACCAAGCAACACACCCCACACGGTCACATAATACTGACAACGGGCGAACCAGTCGTCCCCACTCCCTGTTAAAACGCTAAGCAGGAGCAGAAACTACACTTTTATAGACTTTGGTTGTGTCTCGGCCAGGGGACAGAAACCCAGAGCCTTCCTCAAAGAAACTGAATCAGCATGTGCTGAAACCTGGAAGGCACGGCGATATCAAAATCCACGTCACAAAATCAAACATCACTGGAAATTGAAAATCAACCATTGCCGTTAAAGAAAACTGTAGCTTCTGCGTCTACGTTTGTTAGTTTGATTAATTGCGTCTACGTCCACGTTCATTGCGAAATAGGTCAAACTGAAAGATGTTACTCAAGAAGACATGTTGGTAAGCATTTTCCCATCCAAATTCCGTACATTATCGACGATCGTTGATAACTGATGACATTTATAACAGGTTAGGGACACCTCCCGTATTTGCAGGACAGTCCTGCATTTGAGTAATCATTTACTACCGCAAATGCAGGATTCTGCAGGATGAAAATGGACAAAGTATTTTTTTTTAAAAAGTCTGTCATAAGTTTCAGATTGCCATAGTTTTGCACATGAATTTTGTTTAGTTTTGGTCTTTATTTATGCCTAGGCAATTTAAATTAAGGCCTCAAAAAGGGGGGAGGGCGCTTATCGCGACATGGGCCCTTATTTGGTCGAATACGGTATGTTTTTTTTCCTCATTTGATGTAGCTCAAAAAGACAGAAGGAAAAAAAATTAGAAGAGACAAAAACGAAAAAGATCCATTAATCATTTGACTGATGTAGATCATGCAACGGTGCGCAACAAGATTCCCCTGGGATCTCTTGTTGAACTGATTCTATAATAAGATGATTTTTTTGTTTGTTTGATTTATTAACGTCCTATTAACAGCTGTATGGTCATGTAAGGACGGCCTCCCATATGTTATGCGTAGTGTTGCATGTATGTTGTGCGATGGTGCGTGTTTTGGGAGACTGCGGTATATTCGTGTTGTTGTCTTCTTGAATAGTGGAATCTATTGCCCTTTTTTTTTAGTGCATATATCACTGAAGCATGCCGCCGTAGACACCAAGCAACACCACCCCACCCGGTCACATTATACTGACCAACGGGCGAACCTGTCGTCCCACTGCCATGTATGGCTGAGCGCTTTGCTGGGAGCAAAACACTACCATGTTTTTAGACTTTGGAGTGTCGCGGCAAGGGGGATTGAAACCTGAGCATTCCTCACAAGGGGCGACACCGACTCAACTCAACGGCTAACATATTAGGGACGATGCCAAGGGAGGGCATTTTGGGAATGAGATAGTCAGTTAGGTAGAGTGATATAGAATATTAAGATCCTATAAATGTTAGTACGGCTTTTACGATAATGCAATAGGGGGGGGGGTGGGGCCCCCCGGGGCGTCGGCAGACTGATACACAATTCCTAACGACCGTACCGGCTGGGCAAGGGGATGGATGTCGGTATCTCACTGACATTAGAGAGTTGCAATCTTGGGATTTTTGAATACCCGAGTCTTGTTTCTTGTTATTCACTCTGGTATAAGGTTTGTGAGCGGGTGTGGTGGTCGCAATTTCGATGTGTGCATGGGGGGGTGAGGGTCGGATGTTCCCTAAGACGGATGCTTATAGCACATTTAATTATTTTCAAACATTAGGGACGCACAAGATCGACTTGAAAAAGGCATGCTCTTGAATTTTGATACGGAAGAGTGATTTAAAGTGCCCTAAGAGATCTTTTTGAGTGAAATTTAGATTTCTTTTAGACTCTGTAAATTAAATTAATCTATAAGTTGATTTCGAAGTGTATTTCAATTTGTTTTCGACCAAATAAGCGTTTAAGGTGCTTATTAAGACAAAATTACTGCAAATCAATCCAAATTTGTGTAGTTTTGGTCCTTTATTCTTCTCAGAGTAATTGAATAGAAGCTCAAAAATGGAGAGGGACGCTTATTCGGTCGAATACTGATAAATGATAAGCATGCCAACTTGTCACTTCCTGGATGACACTGAAATCCAGCTTCCTCCTAAAAATGTAGTCATGAGGTTTGCATATCCAACTTGCCCTGCGGGTTTGGGCGTTAGCATTGTAACCTGCTCGCCACTATTTGACATGATTCGTAAAAGGCGACTAAACTCAGGATCTTATCTTTTCTTCATTTACTGACGTTTTTTCTGTCTGTATATGCCTCTCTTGGCACTGCCTCACTGTTTGGGCCTGTTGAGTTGGAGGCGTTACGGCCCTATGAGGAAGGCTCTGGGTTCTGTCCTCTGGTCGAGACACAACAAAGTTATAATAGTGGTAGTTTATGTCCTTGCGTAGCGCTCTTACAGGAAAGTGGGGACGACTCTGTTCACCCGTTGTCAGTATAATGTGGACCGGTTGTAGCGTGTTTGCCTGGTGTCTTCGGCGGCTTGCTTCAGTGATACCAGACACTATATAACAGGACAACAGTCCCACTATTGCCCACGTTCCGATAAGGTCGTTATCTCTCCACTTTCATTTTTGGAACTCTTCAACCAACAAACTACTTCCGGGGGGCTATTAGTTGTCAGAGTGTCATGGCGGAACTACACAAAAAACTACGACGCCTGCAATAATGGATGATCTGGATAACTTCACCGTCTTGCAAAACTAAAATCATTTCTGCGTTATCGAGGTCAACCAGTATCTGGCAACAAATCTGAACTGCTGAAACGTGCGAGAGGTACGAGATTACTTGGGTTGTCTGACGTTAATATTTTGTATGAAGATGACGAAAAGGAGGTTAATCGAAAGAGGAAAGAGAATAACTTGACAACACCTTTAGGAGAAACTCTGCCACATCCAAACGTAGTTAAAGCCTAGTGAATGGTCCAATGACATGTTTCTTATTCCAGAACTTTTTATGATAAAGAGATTATATATTGTATATAGTGTTAAATTGAAGACAGCAAGAACAACTTAAAATCCAAAGTTTTCTGATGATGATGGACATGTTCATGAGCGTAGCAGGTAGCCACAATTGAGAAACGTTAGCCACTGCTAGTAAGGAGCAAAAGTTCTGCAACCATCGCTGCCTACAGCCAACAAAAAAGGACAGCCCGGTTTATGTGGAGTTTGGGTTATGTGTCTAAAGTAACAAGCTTGTGTAAATTCAGCCTATTGCAATTGTACTGCTGGGTATGTTGTTTTCAGTTGTTACAGTTCTATGCTATACGGTATTTAAACATAAACAATACTAAGCACATACAGCTTACTATATACATGTATGTAATACATTTATCAGGTATTGATTACAAAATTGATTTTAAAGTTATAGCTTATGTTTAGTTCCTTCTTGGATTTAATAATTTGTGGCCTTAAGACCTAGAAAATCGGTAACTTTATATTTGTCATGTAACACCATGAATTTATTGAATATCGCATATGCATGTTAGTTTTATTAGTTAAGTTTCGGAGGGTAAATTAATTTTACAACTTTTGCCTGTGTGTTATATATCTACAAAAAAAAAAATCAAAGTAACATATGACATTTGTCTTTCTTGTTGCAGACAAGGTGAAGATGCATATATAGCAGACTTCTTTATAGCCCATATCAGACATTGGCCGAAAAGAAACGAGAGGGTAAAATTAGCACCAACATCAACCAAATGTTAAAATGGAATAATGTCCAGAAAAAGAAATTGAGTGTCTAAAAAAGTCTCTCAGAACTCAAGGTTAGGAAAATCATCTATTTGGAAGGAATGTTCTGTAGAAGATGATGATGTAAAGATAGGTAGTGGAGACCAAAGTTAAACTTGAATGTATCAACAAATGTCCAAACCGTTTCAGGGCTAAACTCTTGCAAAACAGTCAAAGGCAGGATGGTTGACAACTTCCCCATGGAAACATCTGAAGACTTAACACTTACAGTGTTACTATAATGTTGACTTTCATTATTGCGACCATGTTGACTTGAACAATGTAGACTGTAAAACACAGCATTCAGTAATCACCTTCAATTCAATGGAAGTAACAGAGGCACAGTGTCACAAATTGAATGCTTGACACGGAGGAATCAAAGCAAAAGTTATGCTTGGGTTGAGGCTAGGAGAAGGGCAGGTTAACTGCTTTCTAACTTTGGAGACAGCAATTGTGAAAATGAGGGAGGGCACTTACTTGAGCCCACAGTTAAAGGTATCATTTTTTGCTTAACAGACATAGTCAGAAACAAATATGTGCAGTGGGGTAAACAACAATGAAGCTGCAGCACCGGGCGGGGCTTACATTAAACTTCACTGATAAAGGAGCATACAGGGAGTAATTGTGAAACAAAGTGGGCTTGTGGTCAACTGTCAAGTATTCCCCATTCTTGGGGCAAGCCCTGTGGCTGTTGTTGTCTACTGTGGACATTGTGTTAATTTCACATGCACCTGGGGTCTACTGATGATGACTTAAATGCCCAGCTATCAGGATAAATGGAAATTTGTGTTTTCCCAGAAGGAGTGTTCACAGGACTCCACATGTATCTTGTGTGTGAGTGTGAATGAGTGGGAAAGGTACTGTCTGAAGAGAACACTTAATTTAGTACTTTCAAGGTGCAAGGACTCAAATGGCCCTTAGTCTAATAAGACAATGGTGTGGACGTTGTTTATTTGGACAATGCACTGGGGATAGTTCAAGTCGAGAGAATTCCCATTTTGACAAAAGGGTAACTTCTGGGGGGAGATGTTGTGTTTAGAAACTTTAATATTTTTTATAATAAATGCAGTGATTACCAGAAGCTTGTATTGTAGCCGAGGGTCTGAGTGGTAAACAACCTGTTTGTATGTATGCATGGTAGATTACTCCACATATATATTATACTATCAAAGGATAACATCGCCAAACGATTATCAATTCCAGTACTTTTTGTTGATGTTGAAAAGGATTATCTGTGGGAACTTTAATTCATTTCAACTTTTTATGTAACAAAGGATCAGAACCGTAAATAAATGTAAGAATCAAATCCAACAATAGATCTTAAAATAAACATGTATAAGTTTGTGTATGTTTTTATATTATTCGCAATATCACAAATCACACATTACAAGGTCTAATTTGTTATGAATATTTTTTATTAGCAAAGTTCAGATGTATACTTTTTCTTCAAGCAGAAAATCTCTTGTTATCAAAGTAGAAAGCTGTTAATGTATAAAAATACTTCTTGTCTTGTGCATCCACATTTAACATGTTAACTATGACCAATGAAGTTGTATTCTATTACGTGTGTTAACATATGGGTATATGTGCATACCTGTATCTGCTGTTTCAAATTAAAAAATTTGATCTAAACTTGAATGCTCTATTATTAATACACAGAAAGCGTTTTGGCAGCTTTGGCAGATTGGTCATGATATAAAGAAAATTGTAGTAAATATTTAAACATAATGTCATATCTTATAGGAATTTCCTTAAAACATGTACCTGATAAGTGTAATATTGGTATCTATCAGTAGATTTGTCTTCACTTTGAAAGCTAAATTCTGATAAGGACCATACACTGTACAAGTATCTATTACTAAAAAGATTTATACTGAAATGAACAAACTAATTCTGCTTCCTCATGATAACAACAAAAGAATTTATCAAATATTATATGAAAAACTTCTCAGGAATTTGAATAGCATTTTGTTAACCTTAGAGTGTTTTCACGTCAAACCGAAATCAATGTTAAAACATACAGTCAAATTCATCAGACACAGTTTCTTTAATCGTAGATTTTATCTCTCAGAAAATATCAAAGAAGATAGCTCAATAAAGGATTGATTGTCACTTTTGTTGGCGTGCCATGGACCGATCGATTTGGTTTGTATAAGATTTTCGTCATATTATCCAGCAAGGGTAATGCTAAGGGATCGAAGCTCACATGCAGTTTGTTGGGTGGAGGAAAGCCGGAGTACCGGAGGGGAAAAACCACACGGCCAGCGGTCAGTTACTGGCAAACCTGCCCCACTCATGGGTTTCAAACCCGGCATCCCAGAGGTGGGAGGGCTTGGTGTGTATTTATGTAGGCGAAGCATCTTTAACCATGTCGTCCACCGCGGCCCTATTTGGTCCGATGAAGAAAGTTAATCTCATGCAAATATCAAACGGAACACTTGCGATCAGATGTGATAATGATTTCTCAAAAATATACCAATAATTTAAAAAAAAAAAAATTATCAAAATGAAAGACTCCGATGACATGCAATTGTTATATTCAATATTGTAGAGATTCAGGTCTCCGCGGTACCTTAAAAATGGAGATTCAGATTTATCAACACTTTTATTCTCTTTAAAGGGGAATATAAAATCAAAATTATCCAAACATAACATGCCTGTGGATCAGTTGGATGGTAAATTGTTTTAAAATTAATAAAAACCTTTTTTCTAAAGTACAATAAATATTATGTTATATTGATGTCAGCTGTATCAGGTTTAAATTTCAAAGTTATATCATTAATGAGTTATTCAAACTCAATGATATAAGTCAAAAGAAAAGTAACATCTGTTCAACATGAAGCAATAAAGTAAAGTGCAAGCAAACAAGATTGTCATCAATTTTCAGGCAATCTGCCCTTAAATATTATACTTACAAGTCTCTTACAGATCTATTGATTAGATATCCTCAACACATATTTCATTTTGTAATACTTTTATTTAACTTATAGGTATTGGCTTTATGGTTGGGATGTAAGATTGGTTAAAATACACAACATATTTGTCCAGATTTTTGAAGCACCGAGAGTGAAACAATGAAATCGGTAAAAAACACCTCAAAATATCTTGAAGTTCTTAATTTGTTCCATATTCACGTTTCACACATGAATCCTAGCATGAGCTATTTCTTTAGTGTTATGAACCTCGCGCTTGAAAATTGTAGATTTCCGTTTGAATGGTAGGATTGGATTTGATGGATCCCTCATGGGTGTAGTTATGATCCTGTTATGGGTAACTCCTCTTGTCTGCCATTTTTCGCATCTCCTGCGTTACAATTAAGTTTAACAATACAACTTTTTTCAACCTATTTCTCTTGTCACTAATACTTCCTGCCACAAGATCAGACACAAATTGTAACTAGTACCTGCTGGACTTTCTATACCAACTAAAGACTTCCATGTAGAGTGGGAGATTAGTAGATCACTATACATATAAAGATTTTATTTTTCGCAATGTGTTTGGTGTTTCAGTTTTAATATCGGTACAGGTCAATCACTATTCTCGAGTTGTTGGACATTGGTCTCATAAATAAAGAAGGCATATCGTTCCATTTAACGACTTTCCTTGAAAGGCCACTATCATAAGTAGAATGAGACAAGAACTTTGGCTCTAAATAATCAAATACTCATTTGTTAAAAAATTGCTCCCAGACAGTTGATGCGAATCCAAAATTTACATGAAGCGAAGCTCTCTTACAGCATACCAATCTCAATCATCGTTTGAAAAAGTCATCAGCTGTTTGGGCTCCTCATTGACTGAAGTGTTGTTTGATTCCAGAGTGGCAAGGAAGTGGATCTGTCTGTGTACTTACAGAAATCAGATGCTGATGGTACTGTTTGTTGTGAACCGAAACTGTGATGATTTCTGATTTCTGAGTGGTATGCAATGGAATTTATATTTGTAAGTCCACAATAATCATTGTATCTTGCACAGATGTTACATGAGTTTGCAGATATAAGATGTGGATATGCTGGTGTTACTTGATATTCTAGGATTCTACATCACTGCACATAACATTCCATCGTTACTGGTTGTGGATGTGAGCCATTTTCTGTCACATGGATTTCTACAAACTCTAGAAAAAAATTAATACGGAATACAAAATAAACTTTTATATGTGGTTTATTAAAAGTCATTGCTAGGCATTAATTGATTGAGCTAAATTGAAAATAGATATACCTTGTTTTATCTCTAAATGCTGATTACTGAATATATATATTATAAAACTCATTGTTATTGTGTATAGTGCAGTATATTAGCTAAAATAGCCATATTTATAAATCTATGGCATGTGTTATTATTTACATTTATGAGGTAATGATTATCTAATATTCACAGAAGTTTCAAAGATTAATAAATCGGATCTCCAACATAACATAGAAAATCTGTTATAAAAAAACTATTTTCTCAAGCGTAAGTTTGAATATATTTTACTTCCAAAAATATATTGATGGTAATGGGTGTATATGGTGGTTGGTCCGCGTTGTCCCTGTCAAAATGACTGGAGCAAAGTTTGCTGTTTACGGTGAAACTTGAAGGACTTCATTGACAACTTGCATCGTTGAATCCATACTTTTCTAATCTTGATGGTCAGACGGGAATCTGTGATGTGTTATTGTCTTACTGTCGACCTCTCTTTCCCTCTGAAATTACTGCAGGAACAGCAGTATTTCTTCTGTTTTTCTGAGGGACATAGTGCACCGGATGTTGTTAGCCCCCAGACATTCCAATGCGCGCTTTTCGTACCGAAAATCACAAAAGAGTTTCAGCATCAAGGGCAGAGATAAACAACCTTTTCGGAACGGGCTACTACAAAGAAACAACCTTACAGAAAATATACGGCAGTCTCTCAAAACTTGCATGTTTATCTCGCAAAACATACACGCAACACACACAAATCATACATCGGGTGAGGTGTCCTTAAATGGCCATAGCAAGCTGTGTTGTTAATAGGACGTTAATTATCCACTTTAAATTTGAACAAAACACTCTATATGTTTTCCTTTTTTGCATATGATAATTTGAAAGGGAGACTACATGAAGAATAAAGTAGATAAAAAAATCATTTTGTTTTTGTTTTAGACATAGGTTATTCATTGCTGGGAACTCCCACTGCCCCCCCCCCCCCCCCCTGGGATCTATTGTTGTTTGCTAGTCCAGTATTTCCCAAATTTGACTAGTAAACTATTTATCCCCCGCCACGCTTTCTCCGAAACGGAGTTATATTAATTTGGGGTTGTCCGTCAAGATCTGTCCATCTGTTCTGTAACAACTTTGTTTACAAGGGCCATTAATCCGATCATCCTGATACATCGGCAATAGTCTCAAATTAATCATTTATGGTGTCATGGTAGCCACCTTCGATTTTGGGATACATCTTGATCTTATCAGGATCATTTCATGCAAGTTTCTGATATTTCGCGCACAGTAGAACTTGAGTAGAGGTTCAAAATGGGTTTCAAAGGTGGCGGGCCATCTTTCGATTTCCGATCAGGCAATAAAATATACAACGCTTTGGCGGGGCAATGTCTCGAGGATCATTTCATTGCAAGTTTCACTAAAACTCACACTGTTAGAACTTGAGAGGAAGTTCAAATGTGTTTTCAAGATTTTGGGCTGTGCGCGGGCCCATCTTGGATTTCGGATTTGATGCCGAAAAATAACTACACTTTGGTCGTGACCATGTCAGGATCATTTTCATGCAATGTTTCAGCATAAACTCGCTCTGGTAGTAAACTTAAGAAGTCCAAAACTGTGTTTTCATGATGGCGGCCATCTTGGATTTTGGATCAACCCGAATATACGTGCAATGTTGTATAGAACCAATTTATTAAAATAACCACGGGGTTTTTTTTTTTTTTTTTAAATAGGTCCGTTTTCTCGACCGCCGAGTTCATACCCTTTATACTATAATATTGCATATAATTAGGTATACTGTTGGTTAAACTTTTGTGCCAGGACCCTTTGGGTAATTATGCCGATAAGAACTTGCCTCACAACCAGACTTTAACAGATAGGTATGTATATATTGCAGGTCTGGTTCTTGACAGGGACAATTCACTCGGGCTAATTCTTTTACTTAACCAAGAAGCAAAATATGGCACATAAATGTATTGTTCTGCATTTCATATGAAACATTTAACACTCTAATTTCACGTCATTGTTAAGTATTTTTAATTGATACCGTTGCAATTATAAATTGTTGGGTATGCCGTTCACGGTCGGTTTCATATTAAGTATACGCTAGCATTTACACACGCTATCTTACCTTCTCAAAATAAAAATTTTTTGGAATCGCCTGATTTTTTGTTAATCACGCACGGAAATTTCACTGTGATGGCAAACCGCTGACACGTCGAAATTTTTATTGTTGGATTAAGAATATCTCGTTCTCTCACCTAATCATGTGGTTACTATAAGTATACGAGACCTGCTATCTTGATTTAAAAGTAATATTTCATTATCTCCTTGGGGGAAAAAAAAGAAGAAGAAAATTGTAAATGAAACTCCTAACTCTACCCCATAACAGGTTAATAAAAAAAAAAACTAACCCTTTCTCATGTTTGTTTTAGTTATATATATTTGTGTATATTTGTTTATGTTATGTTGTTGATGGTGTATCTCCTCCATGACCTGTCTACTGTTTGCAATACATTTTCTTCAATGTTATTTTCATGTGTAACACTATAGCGCCATAACCCTTGCTTGTATATCCGGTTAATTGGATTGTAAAAATTTATATCAGAGATATGGGCACGTGATATGACATGGAAGTTACTAATCATAACTAACATTGAAAGCAAATTTTTTTTCGGATTATACTTTTATATTAATATTTTTCTCTGTTGTTGGGAAAACAAATTTTGCATTTCTCAAATTATTCGTTTAATAATGTTTTTATTTTCGTGCTAATGATATCCCCATAACAATAATCCTCGGTCCTCTGCGCCACTTCTAGAGGGGCCGCGGTGGACCAAGAGTGGTTAAGATTTGTCCGGACCATCATACCACAATCCCTCCTACCTATGGGATGCGGGTTCGATTACCATGTGGGGTCAGTTTGCCAGATACTAGACCGCTCTGGCCGGTGGTTTTTCTCCGGGTACTCCGGCTTTCTCCCACCAACAAAATCCTGGCACGTCCTTACATGACCCTGGCTGTGTAATAGGACGTAAAACTAAAACAAACAAACCAAGCACTCTCCAAATTTACATCTTAATGTAAGATCACTTACAAATAAATTTAGATATAATAGATAGTGAGCTGACTGAAAATGATATAAATATGTCTTACTGAAACACATCTTGACCCGTTAGTTCCGGACTCTGCCCTTGTTTAGCTCACCTGGCCCGAAGGGCCGGTGAGCTATATGTCATGGCGCCGGCGTCCGTCGTTCCGTCGTACTGTCCGTCCGTCCGTCCGTCCGTCCGTCAACATTTCCTATAAAATCGCTACTTGTCTAGAGTTCTGCATGGATTGTAACCAAATTTGGCCACAAACATCCTTGGGGGAGGGGGGGGAACAGAACTTGTATAAATTTTTGCTCTGACCCCCCAGGGGCAGGAGGGACGGGGCCCAATAGGGGAATAAGGTAAATCCTTTAAATCGCTACTTGTCCTAGAGTTTGGCATGGATTGTAACCAAAATCAGCCACATACATCTCTTGGGGGGAAGGGGAACAGAATTGTATAAATTTTGGCTCTGATCCCCCCGGGGCAGGAGGGGCGGGGCCCAATAGGGGAAAATAGAGGTAAATAATCCTTTAAATCGCTACTAGTCATAGAGTTCTGCATGGATTGGAACAAATTTGGCCACAAACATCCTTTGGGGAGGGGAAACAGAACTTGTATAAAATTTTGGCTCTGACCCCCCAGGGGCAGGAGGGGCGGGGCCCAATAGGGGAAATAGAGGTAAAATCCTTTAAATCGCTACTTGTCCTAGAAGTTTGGCATGGATTGTAACCAAAAATCAGCACAAAAACATCCTTGGGGGAAGGGGAACAGAACTTGTATAAAATTTTGGCTCTGATCCCCTGGGGCAGGAGGGGCGGGGCCAATAGGGGAAATAGAGGTAAATCCTTTAAATCGCTACTAGTCATAGAGTTCTGCATGGATTGGAACCAATTTGCCACAAACATCCTTGGGGAGGGGAACAGAACTTGTATAAATTTTGGCTCTGGCCCCCCGGGGGCAGGAGGGGCGGGGCCCAATAGGGGAAATAGAGGTAAATCCTTTAAATCGCTACTTGGTCATAGAGTTCTGAATGAAATGTAACCAAATTTGGCCACAAAACATCCTTGGGGGGAAGGGGAACAGAACTTGTATAAATTTTGGGGCCCTCTGATCCCCAGGGGCAGGAGGGGCGGGGCCCAATAGGGGAAATAGAGGATAAATCCTTTAAATCGCTACTAGTCATAGAGTCCTGCATGGATTAGAACCAAATTGGCCACAAACATCCTTGGGGGAAGGGGAACAGAACTTGTATATTATTTTGGCTCTGGCCCCCGGGGGCAGGAGGGGCGGGGCCCAATAGGGGAAATTGAGGTAAATCCTTTAAATCGCTACTTGTCATAGAGTTCTGAATGAAATGTAACCAAAATTTGGCCACAAACATACCTTTGGGGAAGGGAACAGAACTTTGTATAAATTTTGGCTCTGATCCCCCGGGGGGCCTGGAGGGGCGGGGCCCAATAGGGGAAATAGAGGTAAATCCTTTAAATCGCTACTAGTCCATAGAGTTCTGTATGGATTGTAACCAATTTTGGACACAAACATCCTTGGAGGAAGGGGAACAGAACTTGGTATAAATTTTGGGCTCTCGGACCCCTGGGGGCAGGAGGGGTGGGGCCTAATAGGGGATTTAGAGGTTAATGATAAAAATGTCCTTCAGAAAAGAAACAAATGAACCTGTATTTTCAGAACATTACTTGGCATTACAAATCCAGGTGAGCGCGATTACAGGCCCTCTGGGCCTCTTGTTTTAGACAGTTTTAGTAGTTTTCAATCGAAAGGGATTAGGCAGGTTAGGATTTGGTGGTGGCATTATCATATATTCAAGAGATACTGTAAATCTGTAAGCGTAGAAGTAGATTTGGAGTCGAACAATATTGAAATTATTTGGTTAGAAGTTTTAGTAGATAGCCATAAGTTCTTACTAGGGTTGTTATATATAGACCAGAATCTAATGTAGAATACTGGCGAAAATTTAGATGACCTGTTTAATATTGTTTTTGATGATAATATTACTGATGTAGTTATAACTGGTGATATAAATGTTGATATGTCAAATCTTCAGCCACACTCTCATCTAGGCGATTACTTACAAAACATAAATCTTAACAGTTTTTATTAAAGAACCCACTTGCATTACTCCTAACTCTCTTCTCTATTGACATTGTTCTATTCTAACAACAATCATCTTATAAGGGATACAAATGTTCTTGCTCCAATTTGCAGTGATCATTGTCTTATTAAATTTTTGTATATCATATTCAGTATATAGACAAAACTGCATATAAGAAAACGATATATGAATATGATGGTGTTGATATTTATATGATTAATGATAATATTAGTAATATTGACTGGATATCTATCTCGCATAAATAATGATGTAAACGAATTTAATAATATTCTAGTTGAAACAATTAACACACAAAAATAAATGACCATGTACCACAAAAAATAGTTACAGTGCGACCGAATAATAAGCCTTGGTTTACAAACACGATTAGATTGAAAATTAGACACAGGAACCGCATCCACAATAAAGCTATTATTCAAATTCCCCTACTCAATGGGAAAGGTACAGATTAGTTCGAAATGAAACTATTAACCTAACTAGAGAAACAAAACAAAAATATTTCATGAAAACTTGAATCATCGTTAAATAGTAAAAGCTTGTCTCCAGATAAATGGTGGAAAATTGCTAAAATCTTTGTTAAAAATTGAAAATAAGCCACACGTCTATCCCCCTTTTTTAAGACTTAATGATTCTTTTCTCCAACATCCTTTTGAAAAAGCGGAACACCTAAATACATACTTCTCTTCAATCTCCACTTCTTCTCATGATCTTGATCCTCTTCCCCCTCCTCCCGAGTTTCTTTTTAAGATTGACAATATTGTATTTACTAAAACAGGATATCAAAGATCAGCTTTCTAATCTTAATGAAAAGAAACCTGCGGGACCTGATGGTATTGTCCCAAAATTCATAAAATACTATTGACACCCTCTATTTCTATTCCTCATACCCTTCTCTGCAATAAAAAATGGAAACCGGTTGTATTCCCTTGCCATGGAAAAGCTGCTAACATCAATGTCATATACAAAAGGGAAAGGTGATGTAAATGATATTTCCAACTATCGACCCATCTCTATCACCTCTTGCTTCAGTAAAATAATGAGAAAAAGTAATTTTTTTAAGTATCTTTATAATTACCTACGTGATTGTGAAGTAATCACCACACATCAGTCCGGGCTTCATTTCCACAGGTGATTCAACTGTGAACCAACTTCTTTCGGATATACAATAATATCACTGACTCATTAGACAAAGGAAAATTGAAGTTCGGTCTGTTTTCTGTGATATAAGTAAAGCCTTTGATAGAGTGTGGCATGATGGACTATTATATAAATTAGAATATTATGGTTTTAAAGGGAAATTTATTAGGGTGGTTTAGAAATTATCTTACTGATAGGAAGCAACGTGTTTTTTACTGAAGGCATTTTTCTCTACATTTAAAATACTGTTAACGCTGGAGTCCCCCAGGGATCTGTCTTAGGCCCTTTTTTATTTCTTTTATATATTAACGACATAACTAATATTGTTACTAGTGATTGCAAATTGTTTGCAGATGACACTTCGATTAGTGAAGTAATTGATAATAACCAAATCTATGCTGCCCATACACTTTCACAAAATCTTTCGAATATAAGTACCTGGGATCTCTGAAATGGGACATAAAGTTTAACCCCACTAAAACTGAATCACTAATATTTCTCAAAGAAACGAAACGTCATTCATCCCGATATATACTTTGACAATAACACCCGGTTCATACAGCTAGCACACATAGACATTTAGGAGTTTTAATTTCTGACGATTTTGTAAATGGACTCATCACATGTAGATTATGTATACCAGAAAGCATTTAAAAGGATAAATATTGTTAAAAACATTAAAAAAAAAAAGAGTGTCACGTAAAAACTTTATAAAATGTTATATTTCACCTATTTTAGAAATATGCTGATGTTTTATGGGATAACTGTACTGAACAATGTAAACTTCTGTTAGAGTCTGTCCACTTAGAAGCCGGTTAGGATTATAATGGGATTGCGCAGCAAGGTAACTCCCTATGATATACTTTATAAAGTAACTAGCTTGGGAATCTCTCTCTGATCGGCGTCAAAAACACGAAAACTTATTCTTATGTTTAAGATACTCCGTGGATTTGCCTCCACAGCATTTGATTGAAACTGTTACAACCATTTTTATATCAGCCTGAAAATGAGAGATATCCACTAAGGATGACAAGATATTTTAATATTCCTATGTGCAAAAAACTGCAAGTTACTATACTGAGTTTTTTTTTACCAAGTACCTTTAGAGAATTTAATTATTTTCGCTTTAAACCTTTGACATTATCGAATGTTAATACTGTTTGCACAATTTAAAACACTCCTTTTTAACATTAATAAAATGGAACCTAATATAACAAATACCTTTTATAAACAAAGGTTCTCGAATTATAAAATATTACTCTCTGCCAGCTCAGAAATTCCTCTAGCAATCTAAATTCTGACCTATTTCGCGATCATCTGAGAGATTCTCCAATTTGTTTCTTGTGGCCTTGGTAATGAAACAGCCGAACATTATCTTTGTCATATGTCCTTTATTTTAATGAACAAAGATCATCACTCAGAACCAACATACATAATTCTAATATCCCCCACTGGCATTTTAACACAAAAAATCTACTTGCATGGTTGTGACAATTGTGACGAAGAAAAAAATACATATTTATTGCAATGCATATCAGAATATATATCTGAAAACTAAAAGATTTTTTTTATTTTTTTTCTACTATGATAGGTTGAGGAGATACAATAAATAATAATATTCATTTATAATGTAATGTTAAATGTTAAAATATTTTGTTGATATATTGTTATATACCGGATTTGTTTTGGAGATGGCTAATATCGGCTTTGCCTGTTGCCAAATCCATTTGCATATTTTTTTTGCAATAAAATTTGTTGACAATGAAAATTATAAATCGTTGATCCAATAAGATTAAGCAGGTACAGTAATGATGTACTAAATCCCATTACCCGAGCCAAAGTCACGCCATGTTAAACAAATGAACTACATAAACCACTGAGGAGGTAATAAACATGATTTTTAGGCAAGAACAATTCATCATAATAAGGTAAACCACTACTGTCAGAGCGATTTGAACAGTTCTTGACAAAAGTTGCATTACACTATGAGCAAGGGACAGGGCCCCTTAAATTTATGCTACGGGCCCCCTGATGTCTGCCGTTTAATGGCCTATTAACAGGCTGGCCCTGACTCATTTACAGAGAAAAATAATATTAATGAACAGGTAATCCAAAATCCTGAAAGCATTTGCATTATGATCGAGTGTCTACCGATCTAACTACGAGCACTAATAATTCAGTCGCACTCTCGCAAACGTGTAACAGAACGAATAAGGTACGTGAATCTTTGATGTTAGCGGCATCACCGAAACGCTTGTTATAAAATACAATCCAAATCCCGTTCCTATCATAAGCGTCGGCCCCCCCCCCCCCCCCCCCCCCCAAAAGGACTTTGATTACATTCAAAGATGTCGTTTTTCTGAGTAGATGGTTGGGAATTAACTCCTCCAACCAGCGAAAAAAACAAAAAAACCTCTCAGGAAATACAACAAAGTAATCAATAATATATGAAAAAACATGATGAATCTGATGATGATTGATGAATTCGATAATATATGCAAACAAGACTTGTTGCAGTTACAAAGGAAAGCGTTATAAGCTTTTTAATGGAAAATTGAAAATAAATATGAACAATCAACGATAAATTTTTGTGTGATTTTCTTTTATTAAACCTACTGAATCTAAATTGGTTCAAAGGAAAAAATATCTCTACGAAAAGGAAGAAAATTACCTCATTCATCAATATTATATTATTTATTTAGAAGAATTAAAAATATATCAATATTTTAATTTGATCAAAATCCAGGGCCCCGATGATTTCCATCGGGCGCCCCCCACTTTTATTATCAAAGGAGCCCGGGAGGTCTCCCATAAGCAAAATAAAAGTTTCAGTGTCTAAGCCTGTATGTATGCGGAATGTGGTTTGCAGTATATGTTGTGCGAGGTGCGTGGTGCGTGTTTTGGGAGAAGAACTGCTGATGTTGCGTAGTATGGCTTGTGCGAGGTGCGTGTCTTGGGAGACTGTGGTATATTCATGTGTGTGTCTCCTTGTATAGTGGAAACTGTTGCCCTCTTTAAAGTAGTATATCAGCTGAAGCATGCCGTCAAAGAGACACTAAGCCATTCACACCCCACCCAGCACGTCACATTATACTGACAACTTGCCCTGCAGGTAGGGCGTTAAAATTGTACCCTGCTGGCCCCTATTGCATGATCGTAAAAGGCGACTAAATTTAGGATCTTATCTTTTCTCTTCTTCTACTCTTCTTCCTAAGCTAACTTTGTTCTTTCAACATATCGTCCTCCTTGACACCGCCTCACTTTATGGCCTTGAGTTGAGCGTTCGCGTTCCTCTTGTGAGTGAAGGATCTGGGTTCTGTCCACTGGCCGAGACACACCAAAAGTACGATATAAAAGTTCGGGTTAGTTTTCCTGCTCCTGCTTAGCGTTCAGTGCATACATGGAGTGGGACGCATAGCGACTGTGTTTCTCCCCGTTGGTCACTAGTATAATGTGAACCGGGTGGGGTGTGTTGCTTGGTGTCTTACGGCAAGGCATGCCTTCAGTGAATTATCACCTCAACAGCACTATAAAAAGGGGCAAACAGTTCCCACTATACAACGACAAATGACATACAAACAATGAAGGGATACCGCAGTCTCCCAAAACACGCAACTCGCATAACATACACGCAACACATCGCCCCCCAACTCATTACCATGGGAGGCCGGTCACTTCTACATGACCATAGCTGTGTACAGTATCCCGTTATCGTAGTAAATTAATTCAAACAAACAAACAATATACTGACAACAGGCAAACCAGTCGTCCCACACTTCCTGTGATACGGCTGATGAGCCCGTCACTAAGCAGGCGGAAGTGTCAAGTCAGAAACTATTTTTTTTCTTAACTTTCTTATAGACTTTATTTTTTGTGCTGTCTTACATCTTTTAAGAATTAATAATTTTTTTTTAACCAAAGCTGTTGATTAAATCATGGTTCTACAATACATTGCAAACTTGTTTTTATTTCAGAAAATGCAAAACCACAATTCAGAAGGGACACCATGATGGAAGGTCTGCCCATCTTTCGGATTGTACAGCCTATACAAGCCTCCAATAGTTAAGAGAGAAAATAAGGAAAAAGGATAGACTGCCCTTAATTTTCTCCAGGATCATGGTTGCAGCTGCTGTAAAAGAAAGCCTGGGTAGGTGACACAGAAATGTTCCTAGATGTCCTTGGGGAATAGCCCTTCTCCAATTTGGTGCCTTGAAGTATGCATGATATGAACAGAAGGAGGCCCAACACAATCAAATCGGACTATCTTCACTCATGAAAGGACCTGCCTTGCCACCTCAGGTGTTAGCCTCTAAAATCAAGAAGAATGTTACACAGCAGAGCGAACCACGTTGAGAATTATAATTTAACTTCTATATTTCTCATTATTACTGTTACACAAAATTTAGGATTGCAGATATCAATTGTAATTGATGCTTTAGTTTTCAAGTGTGATTTTTTGATACAACAACAAGGAGTCAACACAAAGATACAATGCAACTCATTAATGTAACTACTTGTTATTTTTTCGTTTTATGCAGCACTGATTGGCTGAGAATTGAGAGGAGGCAAGTCTAAGAAGTTTGCAGGTAAGGGTCGCTGGTGAAAAGTTAATTTCAAAATTTTATTTTGTTTTAAAGATGCTTCCACCGATGACAAAATGGTATTTTTCAACTATCAAAATTCAGGAGCAGACGAATTAGTATTTTTCTTCCAGTTACAAATTAAAGTTACTTACTTTAAACCATTACCACCATTGAAAAGTTTAAGCTTCTAATTTTACTTAAAGTTAAAAATATATGAAAAATAATTAAATTGCATCCCGAAAAAAAAAATCCGTGACAACTATAACCTATATGAAATGAAGTGCTGATTGCGCATGTACCCAAGCGCAAAATTAATTTGTTTTAATATTCATGTTTGTATGTGCTATTATTTAGACATTAAACAACCACAACTATTCTCAGTTCATATTATCTAGTACGCTCCATGTACGGCCGGGAGGATTTCGTAGTTGAGCTTCATTTTCTATCTGACTTTTATATTTATTTTGTATATGTGTTAAATTAGACATATATATATGCCACGAGTTGCAACACCACAATTTTCTATTCAGTGATTTATCAGTATGCTCTATAACCGTCCGTGCGGCTTGAGCATATTTGAGAGTTAAGATCGATAAGATTTAAAATCTTTAGACAATTAAATCACAGTCCACAAATGTCACTTTAGTGTGTCAGGGATAGAAGCCAAAAGAAATTAGTAGAATCTTACCATTAAAGATGTTAAATGCTTTTTTTCTTCTATATAAGTCAACTGGGTATATAAAAAAAATTTCATTAGATAATATAATAAATAATCACTCCTTTCAATTTTCCAATGCTATATGTAACTCACGACTCCTAACATTAATTAAACAAAGTTAATTTGATTATGTACTAAGCAAGTTTTTTGACTTAGTGTCATTTGTTGAAGAATAAGGCTCAGTTCATATTTTTTTATGTATTTAGTGTTTTTTTGCTGCATAATCCTTACTGGGTTAAATTAATTTTTAATTGCTACAATTGCTCTTAAACATAGGAATTCAAGGTATTCGCCTTGTATAATTAGCTATTCCCTTACCCATTTTTCTGGAAGTAAATAAGAACGGTTAAGTATAATTCTAAGTTCAGTGATAACTGGTTAATTTATGAGAACATACTAGATGCTGCTCAACGCGATTTTATTTTTTTTTCTTTGCCTGATTCTAACACCAAACATTGCATAATGCTGTGATTACTTTAACGCTATATATCTTGGAAACTGTCTGACCCTATCCGACTCAGGTAGAACATCATTCCAGGTAGACTCTGGGCCAATTCTTCCAGAAATGAAGACCTGGATATCTTTGGCGATTTCAATAGAGGGTAGCAATCTCTAACTGGAACTGTACAACATTTTCAACACTATGTTGTATTTGCCATGTTCAGATGGGTAGACAATGACGTCATTGCACATCTAAGTGAATGCCGGATCAAAGGAATGATCTGCAATAGACCAGCTCAAAAGGTACTTACCGAAGGGTAATGAGTTGTGTCTTGATTTATTACACGTCTCCTATTTTGAACAGACCCTATCCCCAGGTGGGGGGGGCATGTAAGGACGGTCCTCTCCCTTGAATTGACAGGTATGTTGGCGTGTTATGTTGTGCGCAGTGAGGTGCCATTGGTGTTGCAGATGGAGACAACATAGCGCTATTATGATTTGTAGTTGTGTTCTTCTTGTCATCAGTTTCACTGGGGATATCTGACGACCATAATCAGCTAACTTCAGCCAGGATTCAGATATGTTTGAATTGCCACGGTACTTGGAAACTAGAAAACAATTCAATCTCTGCCACATGTGCAGACGGTACAAAGATGAGGAGCGTTCGAAGAAACTTAGGAGACTATAATCAACTCCTGGATATCACACAGCTATGGTTTGATGGGCCTCTTTCGAAGATATGCGTGACCAATGGGCGGTGACCAATGCGCAAAAGGAACACACTTAGGGGACCGTCCTCCGCTGATCCCTAGGTAGGAAACTCACTAATTTCATCACTGTATCTCATCAATTTTGATATAAATGGCAACAGCTAGACAATGTAAATTTGCAGGTAGTAGAATGGAAACCAAACTAAGTTTGATAATAAGGGTATATTGAAAAAACTGACCTTTTTATTTTAATAACCAGTTATAATCCCACTGACATTTACGTAAATTGCGCTTTTTACAATGATTATATCCACTTGCAGAATCTCAGGTAATTTGAAATAATTCAATAATATTCCCTAGTTTAAACTTTGTTAATTGCGTTTAAAAAAGATTCTCTGAATGAGTTGTGATATATTGAAATGTAGCTTTTGTGTATACCACATGTCCATAGTCAGT
>NW_027187507.1:0-112839 GCF_041381155.1 Argopecten irradians | reverse complement strand
GATCCGACTGTAGCTCCCGTTATATGTATAAGTCCCAAATCGTGATCGTATAGTATTTTTAGTATACAACAGAGTACACAGTCGTCACAAATCCTCTCCGGATCCCGTTTCCTCCACAGGTTACAGGCCTGTATCTCAACAGGTTCGATCTCTAGGATGTAGCGGAAGCACTGACACAAATCCAATAACTCAACTAGGTAAATACAGGTACAAATAACTATTTATTATATAAAAGACAAGCAGATTAAGTATTACATAGAAGATTCACAATAGTGCCCGTTAAGACGGATAACAATAAGAGATATAAGTGACGAAGCAGTTACATTGTATCCAAGATTAACTATAGCCAAACTTTAGGCCTAATTAGCTAAGTCCTGTGTGATTACCACGTTCCCTAAACAAAGCCTAACACCCTACGGAGCCAACTAACCACCTACAAGTGTTCCTAACTCTAGAGGTATATATAAATCCAACGGTGTAAACTAGGATACCTTAGGATGCCTAAGCCCTAAGCCCCTGACAACCCCTAATTATACACAAACCCTACGTTAGCTATAGATACGCTCTAAGTAAAGACCCACGTTGTAGTCTAGCTCAGAAACCCCGCAAGTGTTGCACTGTTGACAGTGCACGACGTGGCTCTGCTCCCTACCTATTCCCTAAGTCAAGACCAAAGCTTCCTTAGAAGCAGCCCCTTTTATAACAACTCATCAACCCAGTAGCCCAAAGTGACCACTGATTGGTCAATGTCCGGACAGAGCACCATATTTAGGTGAAACCGTTGCTACAACAACCCACCTACACACAATAAATATAACTTCCGCTTAAATACAGACAAGACTCAACTGACTGATAAACACCTCCCACGTGTACCACACGTGTACTCCGGCCAGCGGTCATCATCGGGGTGATCATGAGGACAACTAGGTTGATGAATGTGACTGCTAAACAGCAAACACACCCTAGATAAGACCTGTTCTCACGGTGTTCCCCTGAATTTGGGTCAAAGATACATAAACAGATCACTGAAGTGAAAACTTAGTAGAGTGCAATAACAAATATACATACTGTAGAAATAAATGCAACAATGATAGAAACCCGTTCTATCACACTACATATACACGTATATATGATACACGTACATGTGTAACTACACCGCATACATGGGAGGCCGTCCTTACGTGACTCTAGCTGTTAATAGGACGTACATTTGAACAAACAAACAATAAAAGTAATGCACAAACGCAATAACTGAAAGGTTTAAAAACCTTTTATGTGTGTGGCAGAGCCGTCACCTGTGACACCGGATGTTCAAACACAACCGGTGCTATTTTGAGAAACTACCCGGCCGTTTTGAGATCACAGAACCAAATAAATTCCCATAGAGGACCGTGTTAACGTTTGCTACTATTCAGGTTAAATGAAGTTATCAAAATTCTTTACAAATTTTACATCTACATGTATTGTCCGACCCACACATAAACCATTAACTGGTGTACCCTGAATATATCCAATCAGCAGGCTCCTATATATTCACCTCTCTATGAAATCTTCTGCCCAAAACGGCATTCCCCTAAATCTGTTTTTCGGTTGGACCAGACTACTTTCGTAAGAAACGCTTTCTGATTAATATTGAGTGAGATCGTTCGTTCGTTCAAGCAATCGTCTGTTCGCTAACATTACTTATATCATTACACAGGTGGAAATCCCGTGTTTTGATCGCGATCAAATCTAGTTATTATTATTATTCTTCTACACTTTTTTTTTGTGTCCAAAAGATCTTCAAAATGGTAAGAGGTATGCCAATGGCCTTATTGTTATATTGTATGGCATGAGTTGAAGGGGTGACCGCAACATTTTTAAGTAGGTCAAAAATCCAAGATGGCCGCCATGACGTCATACCTAAAAAGTTTAAAACAGCCATAACTCAAAAATCCGTTTAAGATACAGCAAATATTTTTGATGTTTTATGTAGATCGTATAAAAGACTAACTTTTATTCAATTACAGCAATTAGGTCAGAGGTCAAACAAAAAAGTTCGCTATGAGGTCAAAGTTCACGAATTTTTATTTTTTTGATTTTGCGAAATTTCTTTTTATATATCGATGCAGAATGTCATTCTGATGAATTTGGTGTCTTTTATTTTTCGGTAGCACTTCCGGTTAATGCTGTATGCCATTTTGAACAATCCTTTGATCTTTGCTAAGTTCCCGCCAAAATGTTTAACATTATATATTGTCGAACTGAATGACTAATATAGTCTGCAATTGCTATAGAAAAGACCCCTCTAATGTTCTCTAACGTTAGATATGATTTTCATCTTCATCAAAAAAACAAAATGGCCGCTATGACGTCATATCTTAAAATTTAAAAATGCTTATAACTCACTAACAGTTCTTTTCACAGATTTCATCCAATAATATTTTTTGCAGATAATCTTAAGCGTAAACTTTTTCTCTCTACATGTTATTACAAAAAATGGCAACTTCCGGTTTTCGGTAAGGGTCAAATGTTAAAGGTCCTGTTTTTAACAATAAACTTGAAAACTTTTCTCCTGAAGTTCTATAAGGTCTAGGATCTTCATATTTCATATATAAGATGTCCAGGGGATGGGCTATAAAGTCAGATACTAGGAATGACCTTGACCCATATTCAAGGTCACATGAGTCATATATGTTCAAATCTTTAATGACTCAACAATAACCTAAATGATAAGAGTCTTCATACGTTAAAGGTCACAGGGGTCCAGAGTTTAAATATACATACCGGGGTATATATACTTAACAACACCGCAAGTCAGATGACGTTAAGGCGCATTCGATCTCGTTATCATTTGCTCGAACGAATTTGGAAATATCGGATTAAGATGAGAGTTCTCTTCGGCTGATCAAACTTCATGCAGATCTTCACTAAAACACTTTTATTCAGGGCTGAAAGTCAAGGTCATTTATTGGTTACAACTTCAAAACCCATGCATTATCTACTTCTTAACTTACCTGGCAATGACGGTATTGTAAACTAAATATAGTGAAAAGCCCGCCAAATTGTCTATGACAATTTCTAGTTTTTTTGGTACTATTTTTCTATTTTTTTTTATGTCATCTGCCATTAAGAGTGGATATAATATATATTATAAAGCAAATATTCAGGTAGCTCAAGGAAGAGCATGTTTTTGAAACAAGATCTAGGTTCAAGTCCTAGCCTGAATATCTTAACCAATATCACAAAGTTTTTTATATGTACCACAGGTTCTTGTGGACATGAATATGTTTATAATATTATTTTTAAAGAAAATGCTAACAAAGATAATTACAACATATGCTTCATATATAAAGACACATGTATCTCGGCCTTATAAATACTAATTCCAACACATGTAAATTACATAACAAATTTTCTTTAAAAATAATAATATAGACATATTCATGTCCACAAGTACCTGTGGTGATGACCTGCAGTTATCTCAATTTGACATATTGTATCGAGATTTACATTTATGTTAGCTCGAGATACTCTTGCCCTGATGACTGACACCAGACTAAGACATCATGACAGATGATGACCTGCAGCTGGCCCGATACCAAACGATGTTGGCCATGGCTTATTCCACGTTTTGATATAGCAGTGCACTCTTGCCCTAAACCAGACATCTACATGTATCTGTCATAATGTCTATAAGTCTGGTGTCAGGGCCAGAGTATATCGGGCTAGATTTATATATACGTATGTGTAAATATTGTGAACAACGTGTGTAGGATAGTAAAAACTAGCTAATTCTTTACTTGAATTGTGTTAAACAAAAGTTTCATGACACAAATCAGAAGACTTAAATGCTTCTTCAAAATTTGAATTGATACAGGTGTACCAGGTAATTGGTGGTTGTTTTTTTTGTTACTATTTTTCTAAAAAAAAAAAATTCATGTCATCTGCGATTAAGCATGGATATAACATATATTGCATGTTGGACCTTTTTATCTTGGCAAGTCAACTGTAGATATGAAGCAAAAATTCAGGTAGCTCAAAGAAGAGCATGTTTTTGAAACAAGATCTAGGTTCAAGTCCTAGCCTGAATGTCTTAACCAATATCACAAAGTTCCAACATGTGTTAAAAAAAAATTACTACAATATCTTGCAAGATCTAAGGTGCAGTATACAAAAAGAATGATTATACATACATGTAAGTACATAAATTAAAAAAAGTCATCTTCTGTTGCATGCATTCATGCATAAATAATATCCCAAAGTATTTTTTTTATATAAACTCATTTATGACAATGTCTCTTCTTTGGACCATATCGTGTTACCACATGCACACTGTGTTGTTTATAGCGGTTTTTGATTGTTTTTAGAAACATAGAAAAGTTTATTTCAACTTTTAATAAATAAACTGTTTTATAATCAGCACATTTGGTCATTTTTAGCTCACCTGGCCCGAAGGGCCGGTGAGCTTATGTCATGGCGCGGCATCCGTCGTCTGCTCTGGCCCCTCGGGGGCTGGAGTGGTGGGGCCCAATAGGAGAAATAGAGGTAAATCCTTTAAATCGCTACTAGTCATAGAGTTCTGCATGGAATGTAACCAAATTTGGCCAGAAATATCCTTGGGAGAATAAGAACTAAGTTTGTATAAATTTTGGCTCTGGTCCCGGGGGGCAGGAGGGGCAGGGCCCAATAGGGGAATTATAGGTAAATCCTATAAATCGGTACTTGTCCTAGAGTTCTGCATGGATTGTAACCAAATTTGGCCACAAACATCCTTGGGGGAAGGGGAACAGAACTTGTATAAATTTTGGCTCTGACACCCCGGGGGCAGGAGAGGTGGGGCCCAATAGAGGAAATAGAGGTAAATCCTTTAAATCGCTACTAGTCATAGAGTTCTGCATGGAATGTAACCAAATTTGGCCACAAACATCCTTGGGGGAAGGGGAAGAGAACTTGTATAAATTTTGGCTCTGGCCCCCCGGGGTAGGACGGGTCGGGCCCAATAGGGGAAATAGAGGTAAATCCTATAAATCGCTACTTGTCCTAGAGTTTTGCTTGGGTTGTGACCAAATTTGGCCATAAACATCCTTGGGGGAAGGGGAACAGAGCTGACCCCCTGGGGGCAGGAGGGGTGGGGCCCAATAGGGGATTTAGAGGTTGATATTAAAATTCCTTCAGAAAAGAAACAATGAATCTGTATTCAGAACATTACTTGGCATTACAAAACCAGGTGAGCGATACAGGCCCTCTGGGCCTCTTGTTATTTTTTTATGCAGAGAAAATATTAACAGCGGTATGCTTTTACTGTATTTTATGCACTATATAGACAGTTAATTTCATTGTTCCCAATATTGTAACCAAATGCACTCAACTTCTATAACACAGAACGTGTGCAGCATTTTTAATGCAAAATAGCCTTTGTGTTTATACTGCCAGGCCTGACCATACTAATTTAAATCAGATCTAAAAGAAGTACATGTATACAATTGCATTCAACAAAATAATTGATTATGCCAGGTTTGCCTTTGGAAAACGGTTTGTAATTATCTAGTTGAGCTCTTTATAGGGCTCAGTTGTATAAATTGCTGGCTGGTAACAGTTAATGGGTGAATTACCAATGGAAAGAAAAGTATATGACTTTTGTAAGTTTTCTTCTCAAACTATATAAGGACCTATCGGATTGTAAATATAGTATCTGTTGTGATGATATTTATGGAGTATTTTCAACAGGATTGTCCCTGGATGGAAAGAGGGTGCGATTTGAAGATGAAGGTCATCCATCTCCTGTAATAAATATTCCGTAAGAGGGCACACCATTCATCATTCTGAACAATGAGGTGTATGAGTGTCAACACGGCCCCCAACGTATTAAAGGAGTAAGAAGCTAATTAATCTATATAGTAATTTATAATATATATATGTTGATGGAACTGTAGTCAAGCAGATGATACCATTGCAGTATATTTTAAAGTTGATGAAGTTTATGGTATCATCAGATGGTAGGCTATTCAAATTGCCTTTCGTCTATGGTCCGCGGGTGTTTGTCCATTGTCCAACCGTACACAATGCTTGTTACCGCTTTTTCTTAGAAAGTTCTGAAGGGATCTGTCTAAAAATTTCATATGTAGCTTCCCCTAGGGCACACATAGTGTCATGCAGATTTTCAGACTGATCAGAAAAACAATATGGCTGCCAGGCACCCATCATGGATTTTGGAAGTTGATATTTGTTCCGCTATTACTAAGAAAGTAGTAAATGGATCTGTCTCAAATTTGATATGTAGGTTCCACTAGGGCCCTAGTAGTGTCATGCTGATTTTCACACTGATCAGAAAACCAATATGGCCGTCAGGCAGCCATCTTGGTTTTTGGAAGTTGATGTTTGTTACCACTATTTCTCAGAAAGTGCTGAATGGATCTGTCTAAAATTTCATATGTAGGTTTCCCTAGGGCCAAAGGAATGTCTTCATGATTTTCAGACAGATTGGTAAACAATATGGCCGCCAGACAGCCATCTTTGATTTTGAAAGTTGAGGTATGTCACTGCTATTTCTCAGAAAGTACTGAAGAGATCATTGCAAATTTCCCATGTATGTTCCCTTAAGGCCCTAGTTGCACATATTGCATTTTGGGACCAATCAGGTAACAAGATATAGCCACCAGGCAACCATTTTGATTTTGAAATTTGAAGTTTGTTACCGCTTTTTCTCAGAAAGTACTGAATGGATCGTTCTCAAATTTTCATTTAGGCTCATCTAGGGGCCTAGTTCTGCCTATTGCATTTTGGAACCGATCGGTAAACAAGATGGCTGCCAGGCAACCATCTTGGATTTTGTTAGTTAAAGTTTGTGACCGCTATTTCTCTGAAAGTACTGAAGGGATTGTTCTGAAATTTTCATATAGGTTGTTATAGGGGCCCTAGTTCTGCCTATTGCATTTTGGGACCGATCAGTCAACAAGATGGCCGACCACCATCTTGAATTTTCAGAGTTTAAAGTTTGAAAAGCAGAGAAAATAAGTTTTAAGTTTGAAAAGGTGAAAAAAGAAGTTTAAGTTTGAAAAGCAGAAAAAAGAAAAGTTTGTAAAGCAGTGAAAAGATCCCTCTTTCATTTGTCAGACATAGATCAATCTTTGGTGGGCGCCAAGATCTCTCTGGGATCTCTTGTTAGTCTTGATTTTAAAATGTAGATTTGAAATTGTCTTTTATATGTTTAGTTGCAAATATTACGGAACTGTGTTCTATTAGAGAAAGAGTTACATAAGAGCTGTGAGATGTTGATGAAAGGCTATCATGATGTATTTTGTTTTAATAGCAAAAGAAGGATGTACTGACCAGCAAGACAACCAAAAAATTGAAGTGTCCTGCAATGATCAGGATAAGGAGAATCATGAGATTCCCGGAATACAAGGTATTATGATAATGAATGTTCATAAAGGCCAATGAACGATTAGCAACATGTTAGGGTAATTGAGTGTAGGGGATAACATAAATAGGGGATATTATAAATCACTGACAAAAAATTCTATAACAATTAAATGATACATACATCAATATATATTTTACACAAAAATCTTTGATACCTATCACTGTCGTTTTATCCACCTCCAGACTACTTGTATGTCGCAGTGAATCAGAAGACATTTCAGGAGGAAAAATTGACCAATCACAACCTTACAAAGACTTTATGTGAGGATTGTAAAGATAAGAACGCTCAACTTTAAAGTCATACACTGCACCATTATTTGATTATGTGGATGGACATCAAGGATCAAATATACCTGTCACACACAGAACCTCCAATTTAGCTATGATTTTTCAGGAGATTATATTACGACAGTGATAGTAACACCTTGTAATATGTAGAATAAGTTATTTGTTACTCTGTCGATTGTCAAATTTTTGTGTGATATTAAAAGAAATCAGTAGATGGAAACAATCTATGCATATATCATTATAACACGCCTACAGGGTTAGGTACACAGTACTGTCAACAAATAACTATGCTGTTATGTTTACTAGTGTATGTAGCAGGTACAAATAGCATTTGTATAACTGGATTCAAGTTTAGAAAAGCATAAACCTCAAGTCTTTTTTTTAGCCCACCTGGCCCGAAGGGGCCGGTGAGCTATTGCCATGACGCGTCGTCCGTCCGTCCGTCAACATTTCCTTTAAATCGCTACTTGTCATAAAGTACTACATGGATTTTAACAAAATTTGGTCAGAAACTTCCTTAGGGGAAGGGGATCAGATTTTGCATAAATGGTGACCCTGACCCCCCTGGGGCAGGAGGAGCGGGGCCCAATAGGGGTAATAGAGGTAAATCCTATAAATCGCTACTTGTCCTAGAGTTCTGCATGGATTGCAACCAAATTTGGCCAGAAACTTCCTTAGGGGAAGGGGATCAGATTTTGCATAAATGGTGACCCTGACCCCCCTGGGGCAGGAGGGGCGGGGCGTAATAGGGGAAATAAAGGTAAATCCTATAAATCGCTACTTGTCCTAGAGTTCTGCATGGATTGTAACCAAATTTGGCCAGAAACATCCTTGGGGGAAGGGGAACAGAACTTGTATAAATTTTGTCTCTGACCCCCCGGGGGCAGGAGGGGCGAGGCCCAATAGGGGAAATAGAGGTAAATCCTATAAATCGCTACTTGTCCTAGAGTTCTGGATGGATTGTAACCAAATTTGGCCAAAAACATCCTTGGGGATAAACACCGGCATGCCAGACCCGAATATTCTTTTGACATGTCTTTCTCTGCACAAGCTATGATAAGTTTAAGATTGCGTTATAGGTAACAACAGAGTTGTTAATAATGCGATATCATTCAACAGTCAAAACTCTTTCCCAGAAGTGTTGGGACCATTTTACCTATAAAGTGTTTCCCTCGGTCTCTGGCCTCGGGAAACAGTTTATGAGGTTGATCCCAACACCTCTGGGAAAGAGTTTTGACTGTTGAATGATAAGGCTTGAACCAACTGTATAATGTTTAATTGACCTATTGTCTATAACTAAGAGCACTATAGATCTGATATTGGGCATGTAACATGCTGGGATGAATCGCTACCAAGTATATGACCGTTAAGGCCCATTGGGCCTTTTGTGAAGAGTTATGCCCCGTTGTTACAAAATAATAAAAGTGCTATTCCACCTACGGTAAATTAATGAAGAGCTATCAATAGTACTTTGTCTCAATAATACTTTGACAGTATAGATGTGCCTACTCTACATCTGAACAAGATACCTGCACCTGCTTTAAAGGGATGTCCCATTATTACAATATTGGTTATGGACCATAAAGTTGCATTGGATGCCATAAAATTTTTCATAGAAATTTTAACATGATAAGATATTATGCATTATTAATATTTTTGTTGAAATAAATGGCATCTTTGACCATGTATACTGAAGGCTCTTTTTATATACCAAGTGGTATATTTAGGAAAAGTATGAAGTTGTTTTCACTAAAAAAATAACATGGAAAGTTAAAACTGGTAGTTGATTGATACTTTGTAATTAATGATTACCATAATAATCACATGAAATGCTGTCCATGACATCAACAAATTATGATAGATTCACAATGAGATTTAATGAATTTGAAGATAATTAAGACTGCTTTGCCTTTTCAGCAACTTCATAGACGATATTCATCCATTATATATATTTAAGGATTAACCTCTTACTTTGTTTAGTTTATGAGATGATAAACCCAATGGAGCACGAGGTAAATTGCGTAAACTAAACAAAATAAGAGGTTAATATTTATATTTACAATATTTTCATTTAACCATTGAGAACACCAGATTCCATTATTTACCGTGTGCTATTCGCCGTCAAAATTATACTGCCGTCATGTTTCACATTGCACAACGGCCATTCAAAAAAGCGTGCCGTTGACTGACAGCTTCATCCGCCCTTTCCAATGCAAATTACCCTACCTTCATTTAAGGTCTTACAGATAAAATTGGATATAAGTCTTTAATGACTAATGCATACTTCATTGCTACTATTTGTTGTATATATATAATAGTTCTTATATTTCAGTTATTTTATTCATGTCAAATAGCAATAACAGATTAAAAAAATTGTTGAATTGTATGCCTCCGTTTGCCTCGTGCATGTGTTATTTGTTAACATTGACACGTGATTTTGTGGAATGTCAAAGAAAGTCCGCCAAATGTTTCAGGTATTCATTCGCACCGAATTGGGTGCACTCAAGTTATTGGGAAATAAACATATTTGCTCCAACTTAGTTTATCAATACAGAAACAATGGCAATTGTAAATATAAAAGAATATTCATAATTATTATTTCATTTCATCTTTTTCAAAAGTAATCAACTAATAAGATCGAGAAAACATGTTATCAATAGATATGTATCATTCATATTGTCAACAGTTTAGACTCTATTTCCTCTCATATACCCCCTATATTTTCAAACTGGGAAATTATATCTCCGTAACTGCGCACAGGCGATGAGCCAAAATTTTGCTCCATAACAACGACATCGATGCTATCAAAAATCACATGTACATTAATTATTTGCAAGAAAATTAAAGCATGTAACAACAAGGAAATTAACATTATTTATTTGGGAATGAAACAATGTTGTAAATATTGTTAACAAATATGCAGTTGCATATATTTCATATCCCTAATGTTTCAGTGGTTTCATAGCCGGACAAGGTGTTGGCAGGTCATATGTTTGGGATGTTCAAATTGTACCCCATTCAAAACAGTTTGACAGTGTATCCTGTGGCGTATACGTTTTGAAGGTAAAGTTAAATATTATCAAAACTTTTCCTACATGCATAGAAATAACAACGAGCAAACACTGATACTGAAAATAACATTTAATTTATTCGTGTACTTATTTCGGGGGTTTCTGCATAATCCTTTTTTAGGTCATCTGACCCGAAGGGTCAGGATGACCTATAGTCATCATGTTTCGTCCGTCGTCGTCCGCCGTCCGCCGTGCGCCGTGCGCCGTCCACCGTCCGCCGTGCGTTAACTTTTCACATTTTGAACTTCTTCTCAAGTTTGACCAGTGGGATTGAGCTGAAACTTACCTGAAATGATCCTGAGATGGTCCCGACAAAGTGTTGTTATTTTTCGGGTCAATCCGAAATCCAAGATGGCCGCCACAGCCGCCATTTTGAAAACACATTTTGAACTTCTTCTCAAGTTCTACCGGTGCGATTTGGCTGAAACTTGCATGAAATGATCCTGACATGGTCCCGACAAAGTGTTGCTATTTTTCGGGTCGATCCGAAATCCAAGATGGCCACCACAGCCGCCATTTTGAAAACACATTTTGAACTTCTTCTCAAGTTCTACTGGTGCGATTTGGCTGAAACTTGCATGAAATGATCCTGACATGGTCCCGACAAAGTGTTGTTATTTTTCGGGTCGATCCGAAATCCAAGATGGCCGCCACAGCCGCCATTTTGAAAACACATTTTGAAATTCTTCTCAAGTTCTACTGGTGCGATTTGGCTGAAACTTGCATGAAATGATGCTGACATGGTCCCGACAAAGTGTTGTTATTTTTCGGGTCGATCCGAAATCCAAGATGGCCGCCACAGCCGCCATTTTGAAAACACATTTTGAACTTCTTCTCAAGTTCTACTGGTGCGATTTGGCTGAAACTTGCATGAAATGATCCTGACATGGTCCCGACAAAGTGTTGTTATTTTTCGGGTCGATCCGAAATCCAAGATGGTCGCCACAGCCGCCATCTTGAAAACATACTTTGAACTTCTTCTCAAGTTCTACCGGTGCGATTTGGCTGAAACTTGCATGAAATGATCCTGACATGGTCCCGACAAAGTGTTGTTATTTTTCGGGTCGAACCGAAATCCAAGATGGCCGTCACAGCCGCCATCTTATAAACACATTTTGAACTTCTTCTCAAGTTCTTCCAGTGGGATTTGGCTGAAACTTGCATGAAATGATCCTGACATGGTCCCGACAAAGTGTTGTTATTTTTCGGGTCAATCCGAAATCCAAGATGGCCGTCACAGCCGCCATCTTGAAAACACATTTTGAACTTCTTCTCAAGTCTACCGAAGGGATTTGGCTGAAACTTGCATGAAATGATCCTGACATGGTCCGGACAAAGTATTGTTAGATGACTACCATGACACTATATCTAATTAATTTCCTATATTTAAAGGCCCTTGGGCCTTTTGTTTGAAATAAAATTTGTTGAAAGAAATTGAAAATGATCCTGACATGATCCTGACAAAGTGACACCATATATAATTAATTTTACTATTGTCAAGGTAGTCAGATGACCGTTAAGGCCCTTTGGGCCTCTTGTTAAGTTATAAAAGGAAACCCGTTTATCGTTGACAGTATATTTTTAGCAGTCATATTGATGGCAATATTATTTGATGTTACCATGTCAACATCAGTAACATCATAATTTTTATGTTTTTATGGCAAGGTGTTTGTATTTTATACCTTTTGAAATATAGATATCTGTATTTAATTAAAGATATCTCTATTTAGGTTTCATTTCCGTGTTAGAAATAATATCTTTATTTTGAAAAAAGATGTCTGTATATAATAGGTAGAAACCAAAACGGCTTGCCATATGTTTTAGGTGTCTTCCATATGATTTGGTTTGTTAACATAATAAAAGTGACAAGGGAATGTAGTTATGTGATTATGTTGCTTTCATTTAATTTCGGCAAATTCATCCACTTGCGAACAATTTGTCATCGAAAGCCAATGGTCATTAATGTCTTAATACATTATTTATATGGTTATATCACATTATCTATTTAAAACATGCACTCTACCAAGCAGCATGGAGTTTGACATCAGACTTATATCATATCTTGACAGTAAACCATAAATTATGCATATACATTCAGTTTGCTGAAAACTTCCTTAAAAAGGAGAGTTTGGAACTATCATGGACCAAAAATGACATCCAGCAAGAAAGGAAAAGGATAGCCATGCGAATCATGACATGTGGTTATGGTGAGTAATGCGGTCACACACGGACACATTCCTGTCAAGATTTGTGTGTTAGAAATTGATGTTGTCATGTAGATTTATTAATCTTCGTTTATCATCGATAACCAGATAGCTTAAACAATATAGCTTACAGATCATGGACTCGCGACCACGCAATCGCAATGGTTATGAAACCTAATATTTAGTGTATTGTCCATTTCCATGCGATTTAAAAAAAATTGGGAAAGCATCAACAATAATGCGATTTGTGTAGTTATTGGGAACAGCATGTCAGAATATATTGCTTGCAAATTTAATGACTTAATTGTGGTGCAATTCAATGATGTTGACTTTTTTTCAGAGAAACAACAGGAAACTCCATACAATGCAACGGTCAATGACAAATCACCAGCCGTTAAAGAAACAGGTGCGTAGGATGAAAGTATTTCTAATCGATGAAGAATGTTTTTGAAATATATATTGAAACATTGAATTTAAACCAGTGCGTAGGAAGACTGTTTGTCTGCTTGACAAAACTTTTCTGTGCTTAATTTATCTCCTTTACTGAAATCTATTCATGGACTCACGGCCACATAATCGCAATGGTTATGAAACCTAATATTTAGTGTATTGTCCATTTCCATGTGATTTTAAAAAGTTGGAAAAGCATCAACAATAATGCGATTTGTGTAGTTATTGGAAACAGCATGTCAGAACATATTGCTTGCAAATTTAATGACTTAATTGTGGTGCAATTCAATGATGTTGACTTTTTTTCAGAGAAACAACAGGAAACTCCATACAATGCAACGGTCAATGACAAATCGCCAGCCGTTAAAGAAACAAGTCGTAGGATGAAAGTATTTCTAATCGATGACTTTTCTGTGCTTAATTTATCTCCTTTACTGAAATCTAAAGAAGTTCATATATAATGATGCTATAAACTTATATTCATTTCATGGAAACAAGAAATAAGACGAACTATTTAACACCTACAATTTAAAACAAATAAAGTTTTGATTTACACCACTGTAACACTATAATTCCATATGAAAGTTTCTTTTGTTACAGTGTCGCATGAGACCAGGAAAAACCAAGACAGAGGTATGTGTCTTCACATGCATGTTGTACTTACAGTTAGAATTTACCTGGCCTTAATGTTTTTTTACTTACCTTTCCTTTCATTGATACTTTAATTTCGTTTACAGTTCTTAACATAAATATCTCTATAATAAACTGGATATTTAACTCACCAAATGTTCAAATACTTACGTAACAGCATTATGAAAAAATTCAAAATTGTAGTGTTAAAATTCTTTCCATGTTCAAATGACCAATGTACATATGATATTACAATAGTTCTCTAGAAATATTGCTTCACCACATTATTTATATATGTACATGTCAATTACTTCTATCATTACGAAAGACAATTTGTCTTATATTTGACAGAGGAAACGCGTCTCATATGTTTACCCAAAGGTAAAGAAGAATGCTTACACATTTTGTGTCTGCAAAAGAAAAAAATGATGGCAGGTAAATATACCACAAGTAACAAAGTGTGGGATGGGGAAAGATTTTCCTCCCATTATCCTAGTGACGACATGAACATGCATGAGGCAATATATAATGGCACCTATACGACTTTCTAATTCAGCAATTAATATGATAATGAAGTATATAGATGTCTCAATTTCATCACGTCACGTGATGAAATATCAATTACAATAAATAAACCGGAAATATGTTTTGGATTTCCAATCATATACAATTTCCATGCAATTAATGATATATATTTATGTAATAACGGTATCATTATTATGTGGATTGAATACCATGATACCGGGTAGTCGAATAAGTCAAACATATTATGTTAGAAACTGTTTGCTGACAATATTTCTCTAAATATCTAAATTTATCTTTCAGAACATACTGGCAGTGTGAATGCTGCGAAGACTGGTATCATCCATGTTGTCTTGGTTTTGATGAAAAGCAGGAACCGCCACATTTCATTTGTAGAGAGTGTCAGGTACTACTACTTATCTCAAATATAAGCTATTTATTTCAACCCGAAACTTCGCAATTTGAAGGCTTTTCATTAAGAATGTGTTTAAAAGTATTTTCCAATTTTGAATTAGGGGCTTTTCATAAAGACATCAACAATCATTTAATCTGTAACTATTGTGATGCTGTTTACTGAGTGTGATAATGGTAATCAAATATAATTTGCTACTTTGGGATATGGTGATTAATGAATGATGTTGTAAATTGAGTGAATATATGTACTATGATGATGATGATGATGATGAATGAGTGAATGAAGACTATGAATAATTTATGTGCTGATATCTAATGTAACTTTTACATTTTGAAAATGTGAACACAGCCTGGCAACATAACTTCATCTTTGATGTTTTTTGGCTTCGTTGCCTGTCATTGAGATATCATTGTAGACTAAAATCAATACGTTTCCGTTAATACTTCAATGATTTCTCTCTAGGTTGGAACAAAGAAAAGGAAACAATTTCAAGGTAAAAAGACACTGTCACACCAAAAATCATATTTTCATATATCCTTTTACTACTTATATTATAAAAAGATAGTGATAATAATTCAAATAAAGTATTAATATTCCTGTGTCACAATGCTCAAAATAATGCTTAGTTGACAAAAGTATTTTTTACATATCATAATATTCCTTCATATATGATAATACCGTTTCCCCTTACAAAAATCGTTATAAACATTTTACATCTTTTACAACAGGTAATGATGCTTTCAAAGACGGACAGTCATGTCAGGTAAAAACAGCTGCATTAACATTTATAATCTTTACATGTGTTGCATGTGTGCAATACAAATAATATAGCTTGTCAGTAGCCATTGCAAAGTGATGGTACATTTTGTAGGCAAAATCTCAAACCAACACCAGTGGAGTAAAGCGTATCATGTATTTGAGGACCATGTGGTAGATAGGCCTTTGGCTTAACATGTAAATCCATCCTCAATAAATAAAGTTTATTATTATTTCAATTATTACAGTAATCACTGTCTGTCTGTAAGCTTAATTCCTTAATGGTGATTATTTCTAACCACAGCATCATAGCAGAGAATATGAAGGAAAACATTTTTTTTTAATTTGCTTTTTAAGAAATGTATATCAGGTAATTCTATAAATAAAAAGTCAATACTCATTAACTGTTGCAAAGGTTACAACTATGAATTATGCCAGATTTATTGTAACATTGCATAATATATATCTAAAATGCATTTCATTGATCTTCAAAGACTGATACAGATGAATGGCACATGAAGATGGCAGTCCCTGTTCTACCATTGGAATCAACTCCTCCATTTACATTACTCGAGGTAAAAATAATCTTTTTATTCATTTTCTTAAGTTTAACATACATATTTCCATATATGTAGTTTGAATATTATCATTTATTGAAATATTTGTAAGACAGAAATAGAGAAACATAACAAAACATCTTTCCATATGAAGATAATTAACAATTAAAATGTAATTTTAATATATTTTATACATGCTGAAGGGATTACATTTTGTTAGTATAGTCCCTAGGCTATGTACTTTATATTGTACTGTTTGTAAACAAAAGGAGGGCGCAGGGTGAAGGAGGTGATAGGTCACGCGCACTAATTTGCCTATATAACCTAATTACACTGTACGCAGAGTCATTCCAGCCTCTGCAGTAACCAATATGGACACTGGTCAAGGTCAGTTTGTTGCATGATTTTATTTGACTTTCCCGTTTGTGATTATGGATGACCGTGATGTAATGAACGTTATGATAATCGGTCCACAGTTTTATACGTCGGTTACGTGATGATTTAACGGGTGAATGGTCAAATTTGGGGTTTGACAACGACTCGATAAGTGTTCATTGTTATGGTAAAGGTGGAGGTCGATTGAGAGATATCTATTCATGTATGTCTGATGCCATATCGACAATTAAGCCTAAGATAGTTTTACTCCAGATTGGAGGCAACGATATTGACTCGAGAGACTTTGAAAATGTTCGAGATCGCTTAGCGAGAGACTTGATTTCCATAGCTCAGTGGCTACGCGAAGGATTCTCTGTGCAACAGGTTGGGATTATGCAACTTTTCTATCGCGGGAAAACTCGACATATCACTGTGCAGGATTACAATCATAGCGTAGATAGTGTTAATGATGTCGTAAAGTCAATGTGTGGATCCATTGAAGGTTGTTTTTACTGGCGACATAAAGGTCTGAAGGACGCTGCATTTGATTGTTTGTGCAAAGATGGAGTACATCTTTCGGACAAAGGGTTACGTAAATACAAGTACTCAGTGCGTGGGGCAGTCCTTTGGGGACTTACGTCGGCAAACAGGGAGGCCGCGAAGCCACGTGACCGCTCCGTATAAGGTTAGTAGTACTATGAACACACGTTGCGACTGCGCAGACTTTGTTTACATCCGCCCAACTCTATTCATTCACACCACGAGCTTGGTAGTCATTGCGGCTGCGCGGAGTTTGTTTACATCCGCCCAACTCTATAGCTTTCCGTAGTACATCCGCCTATCTTGTTTATCAACTCATTTCTAAATGTGTCGTTTTACTTAGCGAGCACGTGTTCCCAGAAACGATTACGTGATGGTACGTTATTCTCTTCAATTATATTCCTAAGCCAGCTATAGTTACCACAGTTCGCGTTGCGGTCTGAATTTTGCATGATAAATTAACTGAGTGATTGTTTGATTAGGCCTATACTAAATCTGATATTAATTAGATAATTAGACAACGTCCCATGGCTTGACAACTTCGGCTCACGGAGGGGCCTACTGTTGTTATTTGTTTCTTATAGATCTATATGAACTAATTCAAGTAGTAGCTGCTTCGTCATAATTGTATATTTCTAAGTTATTGCACAACATTGTTGTTCAATATTTTATACAATTGTTGCTGTTTGCTATAACAACATTTTATCAAGGTATGTATGTATTGTGCAGGGTTCATACCCGATTTAACAATACTTTATTAATTTCTGTTGTGCAGGGTTCATACCCGGTTTAACAACAATCTGTTATTTCTGTTGTGCAGGGTGTGTACCCGGTTTAACAGCAAATTGATATTTTTGTTGTGCAGGGTTTTTACCCGGTTTAACAACAATTTGATATTTCTGTTGTGCAGGGTTTTTACCCGGTTTAACAACAATTTGATATTTCTGTTGTGCAGGGTTTTACCCGGTTTAACAACAATTTGATATTTCTGTTGTGCAGGGTGTGTACCCGGTTTAACAACAATTTGATATTCTGTTGTGCAGGGTTTTTACCCGGTTTAACAACAATTTGATATTTCTGTTGTGCAGGGTGTGTACCCGGTTTAACAACAATTTGATATTCTGTTGTGCAGGGTTTTTACCCGGTTTAACAACAATTTGATATTTCTGTTGTGCAGGGTGTGTACCCGGTTTAACAACAATTTGATATTTCTGTTGTGCAGGGTGTGTACCCAATTTAACAACAATTTGATATTCTGTTGTGCAGGGTGTGTACCCGGTTTAACAACAATTTGATATTCTGTTGTGCAGGGTGTGTACCCGGTTTAACAACATGTATATTTCTGGTGTCCAAGGGTTTTAACCAGTTTAACACCAATTTTATATTATATGTCTCTTGCGCCTGGGTTTTAATCATGGTTACTTCCCTTACATAATGCGCATTGTTAATATACAGAAATAATATTCCATATATAATTTCATTGGTTTTATAATTGACATATTTTCATGTTATTGTGTCTGCTTAGTGCGTGATACTGAGGGTAACACTTGTTGCCGTTCATCTTTCACTAAGGCTGTAAAATCTGTGCTGTTCGTTTATATGTATTCTGTTTTTACTTGTGCTTGTCCCACAAATTTATATTTTACAGACGCCACGAGACCTATACGCAGATCAAGAAGGCGAGCTGCAATCAATAATAATTTGGTAAACAGGCGAGCAACTCGGACACCTGCTGAAAATAATGACCAAACCATTGCTTCAACGCCAAATCCTGAGTCCCAGGCGGCAACAGAGGTTATGGCCTCTACAGCATTCCCGTCAACAGAAGGTCTGGCGGCGGAAATTCTTCGGCAGATGATGCAGAAGGGCATCACCTTCCAAAATGGGTCCCAGTCAACACCGGCCCAGTCTACGGTAGGGCTCCCCCATCAGCCTCAACTCGCCCAACAACTGCAGGTTCCTCAACCAACCCAACAGCCTCAACTCACCCCACAGCTACAACTGCATCAACAACCTCAGCTGAATAAACAAACCAATCCTACAGCCATCGGTGACTACCCCAGGGTCCCTCAACAACTTTTCTCCCATCACCACAGTCTGTGCCTCCAGTGCCGTCCACCTCACAGACAGTTGTAATGCTTCAAACATCCAATCAGCCTTTTGACATCCAGGCACCGGTTTCAAACGTTGTTAATAACTTTACATGTAATGTTCATACTACAAACAATACTTACAACAGCATATCCCGACCGCTCGATGTGCATTTAGATGATAAAATTAGAGCAAAAATTATGGCTCATGAGTTTGTGGACTTTGACAGCTTGCTGTCACATTCCCCAAACCCTGATCAATTTAAAATTCAGGTCCAAGGGGATAATTTGGCCGTGATCCCACAACACAAATCTTTTTCAAATTAAATCGGTTGATCAGTGGGTGCAGGCATTTCACATTTATGTGTCTGTCTACATTCTGGCCCATCCAACCAAAACCGTCAGCCTCATGAAGTATGCTGACACCATACAAACTCTTGCGAGACGGTCGGGATTTGCTGCCGCAATGTTTTATGACAGTAACTTTCGTAAATGGCAGCAGCTTAATCCTGCTATGGCTTGGGATGAGCTGAATAATGAGCTCTACATGCAAGCATTGAGTATTGGTTTGAGATCCAAGGCAAGTACCCAGCAGCCCTTTCAGGGCAACAAACCCAACAAGTACCCAAAGGGGAAATGTTGGGATTTTCTCAAATCAGGGTCCTGCTCAAGAGGAAACCAATGCAAATTTGCTAATACCCATGTCTGCTCAAAATGTGGAGGGCAGCATAGCCATCAACAATGTAAGAAAAACTCCGACTCCCAAGGGGGTGGAGCTAAACCCAACCCAAACAGACCAAAAAATTCACAATGATGAGGGTGCATTTAATCCTCCTACTTTGCCTACTCCTGTCAACTATGCCGTATTATGCAAATATTTACAGGGTTATGATTCTTCTAAAATAGAATTTTTGGAAAATGGATTTAAATTTGGATTTAAATTACAATACAAGGGAACAAGGGCATTCAGAGATTCGAAAAATTTGAAATCAGCTTTAGACAATGCTAACATTCTAAATGAGAAAATGACTAAAGAAATTTCAGCTGGTAGAATCGCAGGTCCATTTGCGAATCCACCTTTTTCAGATTTACAAATTTCCCCCTTAGGACTTGTTCCAAAAAAGGAACCTCATGAGTTTCGTCTAATCCATCACCTTTCCTATCCAGAGGGTAGCTCTATCAATGATGGTATAGCTTCAGAAGACACTTATGTGAAGTATCAGACTGTGTCTGATGCTATTGGTCTTATCAAATATTTCGGTAAAGGTGCCCTTATGGCTAAAACCGATATTGAAAATGCTTTCAGGATTTTACCAATCCACCCTCACGATTATAGTCTTTTAGGGATGAAAATTGGCCAAAATTTTTATTATGATAAAGTCCTGCCTATGGGTTGCTCTATCTCATGTCGCTTGTTTGAGGAATTCAGCACATCTTTACAATGGATTGTACAACACAAACTACAAGGTGTGGGGGTGGCACACATTTTAGATGATTTCCTTTTTGTCGCCCCAAACAACTCTGACAAATGTCAAACAGATTTGAATAATTTTTTACATCTATGTAAAATCACGGGGGTCCCAATTAAGCACAGTAAAACTGTACAACCCTGTACTACCTTAACATTTCTCGGCATAGAGCTCGATAGTGTAAAAATGGAAGCTAGATTACCTAGAGAGAAACTAGATAAAATAGGCAATCTTTTAGCATCATTCATTCGGAAGAAAAAAGTAACATTACGAGAATTGCAATCACTGATTGGGTTA
Source organism: Argopecten irradians (assembly GCF_041381155.1). NCBI lineage: Eukaryota > Metazoa > Mollusca > Bivalvia > Pectinida > Pectinidae > Argopecten > Argopecten irradians. The sequence goes on along the minus strand of NW_027187507.1, from coordinate 91,771 downwards.
CTAAATTTTGCATGTAGTGTGATTGCCCCTGGCCGTCCTTTCTTGCGCAGATTGATTGATCTGACAAAAGGTCTGACCAAACATTATCATCATATTCGTTTGACAAGTGAGGCAAAGGCTGACATTAAAGCCTGGCAACATTTCATTCAGTCCTACAATGGGGTGACTTTATTTCTGCCTGATATATGGGAGTCCTCCACCCATTTGCATTTTTACACTGATGCAAGCGGTTTAGGTTTTGGTGCTGTGTTGGGAACACAATGGTTTTTTGGGGAATGGCCCCATGTTTTCAACAAATACCATATTACCATTAAAGAACTTTTTCCAATAGTATTGGCTGTACAGCTATGGGGCAATGCCCTTAAAAATAAATGCATTCTCTTCCACTGTGATAATTCAGCTGTAGTGGCAGTGCTTAACACGCACACAAGCAAAGAACCTACGGTCATGAAGTTAGTTAGGAAGCTAGTATTAACATCTCTTCGATTAAATTTTATGTTTTGTGCTGAACATATACAAGGTAAACGTAATGTTTTGGCAGATCATCTGTCTCGTTTACAGGTAGACAGATTTCGGCTATTGGCTCCACACATGGACAGGGATCCGACTTCTATCCCGGACAACCTGTTAACCATCTAACAAGCCATGTACAGACACTCTTGATGCAGGCCATAGCTCCTCAGACCCAAGCGTTGTACAAACGCGCCTTTCAATCACTGGAACAATTTGTACTTAAAACTTCTCACCTTCAATCATGTTTACCTACAACAGTGAGCACCTTGATATACTTTATTGCACACTTAAATCATGAAGGTATGGCGTCATCAACTGTCTCCACATACACAGCTGCTATTGGTTACATCAATAGGTTAGCGGGTCATCCAGACCCTACACAGTCCTTTGTAGTGAAAAAGATGCTCTCTGCCATACAGCGGGGATCTTATCGCCCTGATACTAGACTACCTATTACTCCCATCATCCTAAGTAAATTAGTTGAGTCTTTACCACATACTGCCGTATCCCACTATCAGGTTTGTATGTTACGTGCTATGTATTTATTAGCATTTCATGCTTTCTTGAGGGTAGGAGAGATGGCTGTGAACACTGTTAAGTCACATGTCCTGCAATTTCAGGATATTCAGATCATTCAAACTAGTGGACGGCCGACAAAGTTAGAATTAACTTTCAGGTCTTTCAAAGGCAATTACAATATACGCCCTGTTGTACTTGCTATTCATGCAAAACAACAGAATAGTACCACTTGCCCAGTCACGGCATTGTTTCAATTTGTCCAGTTGCGGGGCACTTATCCGGGTCCATTGTTTACCTTTCCTAGTAATGTCCCAGTGTCTTACCAGTACTTTAGTTCCTGTCTCCGCAGTTCTCTTGCTTGGGCAGGTTTCCGACCCAATCAGTACACAAGTCATAGTTTCCGTATCGGCGCTGCCAGTACAGCTGCTGCATCCGGGGTTCCGGACGAAGAAATCCAACAGATGGGCAGGTGGAAGTCTATGGCTTTTAAACGTTATATACGGCTTCCTACCCTTTTCGATGTCACCACACCATAGAGTTAATGGTTTGTTTGGTGATCAGTTAACAACCTCACCCATTTTCCCCATATCTTGTAAAACAGATCAATTTTTCATTGCCCATGTATATGATTGGTGTCCTTGTATAGGAGACATTTTGTTAAGCTACCCAGGCTTTTCAAGATATCAGTCACATTTCAAATCACCTGGGCATTGGGTCGAGGTGACTTAAATCCTAGTTAGTGTGCATCTTGTTACCATACTGTTTATTTGTTACCAGTATCATTGTACATTTTATAACAATTATTTTGTCATTTTAATTTTGGATCTTATATATATTTATCCGTTCAATCAATCTGGGCATAGGGTCGAGATTATTGAATCTTATAAATGTATACAAGGATAAATATAATAGTATCTTATGTTTTCATTTATCTTTTATTGTAGTTGTATTTGACATTTTTTACGTCTTCTTTAATACCATGGAATATACATATATATTCACGGATTCCTTGCTAGTTCCACTCAATCTGGGCATAGGGTCGAGGTTGGTGGCACTAAGTGTAACTTTGGTCTTATTTTGTTTTGTTTTATGTTACATATGTTGTATGTTATAAGACGGTGTGCCTGGATGTCATATGTCACTCTTGATCTTCATTGATAACTAGGTTGATAATGATGGACACTTATGTTACCGACCAGTGCGTGATTTGAGTGTACTTGCACTTGAAATTAATCAATGGACCATTCAGGTGAATATGTGATAGTGACATCGTGAAATATGGACCTACAAATTAGTTGGACCGTGAATTGTGATGACTTTGAAATTTACTCCCGACTCATTTTAAGCAATCAATCCCAAAATTCGTGTTGTATGAACATGTATCTACGTATGGAACTTTGTGTTGCAACTTTGATTCATTTTCATATTTCTCGTGTACTTTCCATCTGTTGTGTGATTGATCGAGAAGTTATCAATGCGAGGATTTTCTAAACGATCTTCATTCCGGTTATATCATCCTTCAATAACCATCTGCATTGTAACTTGAACTTGTATATACAATTGTTGAAGATTACATTTTATTACTTAGTTATATTTGTTCATGCTATTTTGTTTTACCTAAAAACTGGTTTAAATGTATGTTTTTTAGGAACATCATCGATATATTTCAGACAGGGCTTCGGGTGGGGTATGGTTTCTGATCATGTATTTACATGGTCAGATAACATTGTGGCGGTTTATCCCCACCCAGGACCTAAGAATGCTGGATACAATTTTATGTTATTGAAATGTTTGTATTTCAATATATAATTCTAAACTGTCGTTTTGTGATAAACGGCCAATTTCAATTCAAACTTTATTTGTTGGGTTGTTTTTCCCGATCTTTGGTCCAACAAGCTTGCCCTGTCTGAAGTTCACTGAGGTCATGTATAATTAACAATTAAAATGTAATTTTAATATATTTTATACATGCTGAAGGGATTACATTTGTTAGTATAGTCCCTCGGCTATGTACTTTATATTGTACTGTTTTAAACAAAAGGAGGGCGCAGGGTGAAGGAGGTGATAGGTCACGCGCACTAATTTGCCTATATAACCTAATTACACTGTACGCAGAGTCATTCCAGCCTCTGCAATAACCAATATGGACACTGGTCAAGGTCAGTTTGTTGCATGATTTAATTTGAACCCGCCTCCCTCCCCTGCTTCCTCCAATAGTGTTTTGTTCAAATTCATTTTTAGGTGGGCGGTGGTTTATCCCCACCTAGGACCTAAGAATGCTGGATACAATTTTATGTTATTGAAATGTTTGTATTTCAATATATAATTCTAAACTGTCGTTTTGTAATAAACGGCCAATTTCAATTCAAACTTTATTTGTTGGGTTATTTTTCCCGATCTTTGGTCCAACAAACTTGCCCTGTCTGAAGTTCACTGAGGTCATGTATAAAGAATTGTATATTCACATTTAACATTTCAACACAGAAACATACAATTAGACTGCTATAGTAACTAGTTCTTTAAAGTAAAAGTATATAACTTACATATCAGAATGCAGTACAGTAGACATGTACATGTTGATGTATTGTACAGTTATGTGTAGTTTCTGATATTGTAATTAGTTACATGTAGTTCATATGGCTTCAAATAATTTGGAAACACCGATACCAGTCCTTAATAATATTTCTAAACAGGGTAAACATGTACAAATATGGAATTAGATGTCTTAATCACAGCCGCACGGTTACAAAATGATAGAATTAACTGGACTACTGGTTTTTATCCTGTTGCATTTAAGATGATCATGACAGCGATCAGTCGTTAGTGTAAGTACACTACATTAGTATTCCTCCATCTAACAAACATGGCATGTCCTTACATGACCCAGGCCGTTACTAGGACGTTAAACTAATAAAACCCGAACACCCGATCTTCATCTCTAGTATTTAAAACCTATACAATCTGGAAACCTGGATATCACGACTAAATATGCTTGTGCATTCGGTTTAGCCAAGTTACGTTATATAAGTTATTGAATACTTACATTTTTTTTGTGGAGATCTATATCTTCGTATTTTTTCCAGGATGGCATCATCGATTTGAATGAATTCATCAAAGAGTGCTGCGAAATCACTGCTGCTTGCATAGTGCTGGGCCCGTCTAATTATTCGCAACACAGATCAACAACCTAAATGAACAGTATTAAAGAACCTTAATCACCTGCAACACTATCATACCGGTGAAAGAAGCATTATAATGTCCATTATAATGGTCAGAAGAAGAATAGCAAGTAATTAGAATGTGTTTGGCGGAGGGAAACAATACACTCAAAATAACACACCGGGACAAACGCAGAGTTGTTAATAAAGATTGCCAAGTAGACAATTCAAGGGGTCGGGAGTCGGTTCGAATACCGTATTCGGTAATTGAGAAAGGTGAACGTTAGAATTTGTACCTGCTGCTGCCCCTATATTGCATTATCGTAAAAGGCGACTAATTTAGGATCTTGATCTTGTTTGTCTCTTCCTAACTGACTTTATCATTATCCTAATGCCACTCCTTAGGCACCCGGTTGCCTCCAACGTTTGTCCTTGATTTGCAGCGTTCGCGGTTCCCTGTGGGGAGGGAAGGCGTCTGTGTTCTGTCCCCTGGCCGAGACACACACCAAAGTCTATAAAAGTGGTAGTTTCTGCTCCTGCTTGATAAAAGCGTTCAGCATCACAGGGAGTGGGACGACTGGTTCGCCCGTTGTCAGTATAAAGGTTGACCGGGTGGGGTGTTGTTGATGAAAATCTTTGGTGTCTTCGGCGGCATGCTTCAGTGAAATAGCACTATAAAAAGGGCAACAGATTTCCACTATACAAGAAGACCCAACAGACGAACATACCGCGAGTCTCCTCTCCCAGTACACTCACCTCGCACAACATACACGCAAACACACCGCATACATGGGAGGCCGTCCCCTTACATACCATGACCATAGCTGTTAATAGGACGTTAATAAATCAAACAAACAAACAAACAAAATAGACTCCTTTTACCGACTGGAACAATAAGATTTTGGCTGAGCCGACAAAAGCTTTTGAAAAACTTTCTGCTGTTCCCTGACCATGTGGAGGAAGCCTTTATTGACCGACGCTTCATGTTGACCTTCATATTCGTCCAAAAAAAAAAAAAAAAAAACCCCAGGAAACAAAAAAATATTTAAAGAACCTCTCAACAGTGATTAAATTTAAAGAGACAAATATCCACTTACAGTATATACAAGTCTATATACTGAAGCTAGTTTACTTGATACTAGAACAAATAGAAGTGGTTTTGATTTTGATAGTTTTGGTTTCAAAAATAATTTTGTTTGATATTATTGATAGTGAACAGTTTCGAGGTAAACCAATGAATGATTACTATGTTCGTCAGGTCATTGGAAAAATTGAAGACAAAATCTTTGTAAAAGTTAATCTTTAATAAAAAACGTAAAGCCGGTGGATTTCGATTAAGAAAATTTCTTGATCAACAATTTGAATGGCAAGCCCCAGTAGATAGACATGAATATTAAACTGTTCTAAAGGAACAAAAAAATGTCAAGAAGAAAACAAAATGTTGGTGCAAACAATTGCTATGAAGCAGCAAAACCATACGCCAGAATATTCTAAACTTCATAGCCGAAAATTTTCAGATCTTACTAAGTCTGACCAGTCTAAATGAAGAAAAGTGGAGAAAGCAATTTTCAAAAAGCCTTTGAATTTTTGGAGAGTGAGAATATAAAGCCTTTGTCTGTATCTGTTGAGAGAGAAAATGGCAAGAAAGAGGTACTTGTATTGATTAGATGAAAATCGGAGAAAAAAAGAGGGAGACTCTAATAACCAATAAGGAATTACCCAGAAGACATGTGCTACAAGAACATATCAATAAACTCAATGCTGGATTAAAGCCGCATGATCCGTATCTTTCAGGGTCTGTAAAACAAAAAATGACAAGATATGGTGTAATAGCCCTAAAAAGTTATGAACTTTCCCCAAATTACAAGTCTAGAAAGTTAAGAGGTCCAAAGATATAAATATACAAAATTTTATTTTAGACTTACGCGCGGTCCGACAGAAAGTCAAAGTTAACGCCTCCAAAGCTTAGAAATGCTACTTTGCGCATGTCCGGAAATAAAAGTTGTTTACCGCAATGGAGCGAGCTTTGCAGTGAAAGCTCGCCGGCTTAGAATCAACTGCTGATTCGAAGTGAATAAGGAAATTATATCAACTAAAAAATGTTCTGAATTGCTAAGAGTATTATATGGAAACGAATTCGAGCTATGACAACAACTATGATTTGTGAATGATCTACCAAAACCACATAAACTGACTTCTCTTCGTCTCTATAAGGTGAGTGGGGCCCCGAAGGGGTAGGGTGGGTTATATTCTGTAAGAGATTAGAAATCAGGAAAAGTGTTGATAAATTTGGGAACATATAACAGATTTAATCATGGATTACAACAGAAGCATTAATAGAGTCATATTATACAAAAAAATGTACGTGTTTCCTTAAAAGATGATCACATTCTTCAGTGTTATACATGTAGGATATACATGTAGCTACTGTTACAGGCTTACAGCGTCAGGAGTGTGATATCTTTTCTGATATCTATTTGTGTATCGATGTATATCAGTGATATATATCCTTTTACTGTATGCTATGGATATTATTGTATTAAAGAAGCCACTTTCAAACTTAATTCATCAGTGTTCGTGTGTATAAGATTGTATTTTTTTAGACTTACAGTCACTTAGTCACGTACTCGTTATCCTATCTGATGGTCTTAATTATATAAAATTCACACCAATACATCATAAGTGGTGTGAGTAAAGAATAGTAATTGACTTTTTTAAATATGTATTATATATTATGTCCAATATATTTAGGCTACATAAATTCTGGCACTAATTAGAACCATTACTCTTCACATGAAAATGCCTAGACCTCTGTAATTCAATAAATGACTAACTTAGTATCTAGTGAGGTTTGATTTTGATAAATGTGTTCAAAAACTGTGTAATTGTTATAAATTTGTGTTTGACAGAAAACAATTGGAACTAGTTTGATTTACATGTAGGCTTACACTGAAAGAATATGTACATGCATGTATACAGTATTTATCTATGTACATAACTGACATTTACTCCACATTTTCTTTATAGAATATATGGGACCTTCAACCAGATGACAGAAGTGCAAGATGTGATGGCAGCTCGCCCAAAAATAAAAGGGAAAAACAACTACATGTATCTCTGAGATCAAAACTGACAGTAAAAAATAAAGTCTGTTTGTAATGTACCCTTTGTTTGATTAATTAACGTCCTATTAACAGCTATGGTCATGTAAGGACGGCCCTCCCTTGTATGCGGTGTGTTGCGTGTGTATGTTATGGGAGGTGCGTGTTTTGGGAGACTGCGGTATATATTCGTGTTATAATCTTCTTGTATTAGTGGAACTTTTGCCCTTTTTATAGTGCTATATCACTGAAGCATGCCGCCGAAGACACCAGGCAACACACCTCACCCGGTCACATTATACTGACAACGGGCGAACCAGTCGTCCCACTCCCTGTATGCTGAGCGCTAAGCAGAACAGAAACTACCACTTTCATATATTTTGGTGTGTCTCGGCCAGGGGACAGAACCCAGAGCCTTCCTCACAGGGGCGAACGCTCATCTCAAGGCCAAAAGTGAGGCGGTGCCAAGGGAGGCATTAGGAAAGATAAAGTCAGTAAGGAAGAATAGAAAAGATAAGATCCTAAATTTAGTCGCCTTTTACGATCATGCAATAGGGGCAGCAGGTACAATTCTAACGCCCTACCTGCAGGGCCAGTAATGTACCCATTATGAACCAGAAAGAAATTATTTTCAAGAAGGAAGGACAGAACAAACCTAGCATAATTCTTTACTATTATCACCAGGATATTTTCAAATTATTCATTTCTTCTTCACACAAATGAACAAGAGGCCCAGAGGGCCTGTATCGCTCACCTGGTTTGTAATGCCAAGTAATCTTCTGAATACAGGTTCATTGTTTAATTTTTTTCTGAAGGAATTTTAATATTAACCTCTAAATCCCCTATTGGGCCCCACCCCTCCTGCCCCCGGGGGGTCAGAGCCAAAATTTATACAAGTTCTGTTCCCCTTCCCCAAGGATGTTTGTGGCCAAATTTGGTTACAATCCATTTAAAACTCTATGACTAGTAGCGATTTAAAGGATTTACCTCTATTTCCCCTATTGGGCCCCGCCCCTCCTGCCCCCGGGGGGTCAGAGCCAAAATTTATACAAGTTCTGTTCCCTTTCCCCCAAGGATGTTTGTGGCCAAATTTAGTTACATTCCATTCAGAACTCTATGACTTGTAGCGATTTAAAGGATTTACCTCTATTTCCCCTATTGGGCTCCGCCCCTCCTGCCCCCGGGGATCAGAGCCAAAATTTATACAAGTTCTGTTCCCCTTCCCCCAAGGATGTTTGTGGCTAATTTTGGTTACAATCCATGCAGAACTCTAGGACAAGTAGCGATTTAAAGGATTTACCTCTATTACCCCTATTGGGCCCCACCCCTCCTGCCCCTGGGGCCAGAGCCAAAATTTATACAAGTTCTGTTCCCCCTCCCCCAAGGATGTTTGTGGTCAATATTTGGTTACAATCCATGCAGAACTCTAGGACAAGTAGCGATTTATAGGATTTACCTCTATTTCCCCTATTGGGCCCCGCCCCTCCTGCCCCCGGGGGGTCAGAGCCAAAATTTATACAAGTTCTGTTCCCCCTCCCCCAAGGATGTTTGTGGCCAAATTTGGTTACAATCCATGCAGAACTCTATGACTAGTAGCGATTTAAAGGAAATGTTGACGGACAGACGGACGACGGACGGACGGACGGACGGACGGACGACGGACGACGGACGACGGACGCCGCGCCATGACATAAGCTCACCGGCCCTTCGGGCCAGGTGAGCTAAAAAAGGAATGATAATGATTATTGCATGTTTACACACCTAGTGTGTATAACTTTTGAATAATTTATATGGGACAAGGATGTAATTCTAATTTATGAACAATAAACCAATTAAAATAATATATGTCATTTGTCTGAGTTGTTTAATTATGTAGTGTTCATTTCAGAAATGTTCAAATACAGAAAATAAATAGCAAACAAGACTGGATCTAGATCAAAGGTTATTTGGGTCAAAAGTCAGTGTCAAATCTCAAGATATTGGCTCTATAGATATACATATATCCCTATGTGTAATAAAAAAAATCTTGTTGTTGTGTAATACACAGATTGCACATATATATAAGAATATCCATATATCTGTAGAGACAATAGCCTGTGATGCACGTTGTTAAATTGCATTTCATTTTTGACTATTTTAAGTTGCAAAGTTTTGATTGATTTAGAAAGGAATAGACTGACAATAACTTCTAATTAGTCCAGGTCAATCAAGGTCTATACATGTACAAGCTCTTAGCTTAGCAACTTCACATAATTAGTGTTTGAAGCAAGATCACACTAAAGGAATTAGGATTGCTTGAATATATAAAGATAAACTAACAAAAAACAACTAATAAAGTTAGTTTTTCCACCAGGTTAGACTATATACATACTAAAAAATGAATTTTAATGCAATTACTCTGATGACATGATAATCACATGCTATGGTCAGCTTATTTGCTACTGGATGCTATTTTGAACTCCAGTCATTTTTCTATTGACTTAAAATTCAATGCACAATATGTGTACATGACACTATACAATGCATATGAATGTGCTATTTGTGCATGAATATGATTGTATAAGAAACATCTAGGTCTTTTATTATGCATGTTTCTGATTATTTGATTCAGAGGCAAATTCACGGCTGGACATCGTATTATATGGTAGCTATATGGTTCATTGGCAAGCTATCATGTACATGTACATCACAAATTTCACTAAGGGAGCTGTCTTCATTATCTACACAGAAAATATATACATAATTGCATGTTAGACATTCAGAACTTTTAACACACATTAAACCACCTTATTGCAACCTCAACCCCATTCTTTCTTTTTTTTTTTTTTTTTTTTTTTATTTTCTGTAATCCTTGAAATCATATAACCAAATGTTTATAGTTTCACTAGAAATTTATCATCATGTTTTTAACGAACATGGAGCTCTTCCAACATTAATATCAGAAATATACATACAATAACAAGTATTAAGTTTTATACTCGTTTATGGCGGTACATGGTGATTATTTAACTAATAGATATGTATGTATGTATACACATATGACATTGAACAAAAATGCATATTATGTCAAGTTTGCTCTCCGTGCTTATTTTATTTGATTTATTATTATATTTCATTTGGACCTTTATAAAACAAGTTATATGGTTATCCAAGGCAAGTCAAATATCGTCTGAGATATTTATTTTAAAAAATATCACCAGAGATTTACATGTAGAGAACCATTTTCGTCTCTATATACTACGATGTGTCTTGTCTTTTTTCATTATTTATCAACACCATTATTTATATATCTGGTACATTTTTGTACAATTTATTATCTTGTCTAGTACGTTGTATGGTATCGCAACACGTATTTTATACGAAGTTTTAATACCGTTCCCACAAAAATCCCTCCGGTGGCCCCCGGAAATTAGGCAAAGCATAGTCAAACCGATCGCCGTATTGTAAACACTCAAAATGACCGAATGGAAGTATTGTTTACACGACGTTAATGTATATATATTGTTCTGAGGGACTCTTTAACTTTATCACATAACAAAACATTCACTTGTTCATGATAAGTAACAAGTTCTTCGTAGAAGTTCCTGCTAACATGACCGACACACTTTTGACTGGGCACGCCATTTTGTTTGGTCTGGAAAGTCACGTGATCGTCTACGATTGAAAATGCATATTCAAACACTCTGGATATCGAATTTTTAATCATTAATTTCTTTTGAACTCGGGACTTTTTGGATGTGTAATTAGGGGAAAGTTGATAACTTTTTATAACATATGTACCCTAATTTTCTTTTGTTGATTTACGGACCCTGAAATCCAATGTGGATTGGTAGTCCAAAAGTCCTTGAAAACTTAACTTATGGAGTTTTGAGTTCCTTACCTGCAGAAGATGGAGAATGCTCCAGATGGAAAGGTTAAATAAAATTATCAGGGGACGGTACCGACCTTGGTAAACGCCTGCATGTTGTGAATGTATCCTGTACCTGTTATTAATGAAAAGAGATGTAGATCTGCAAGTGGAAATTACCCCCCTTTGTGTGATGAATGCCAAAGAAACTTACTATGAGCTTGCCAATGGGCAGATCTGATTTGTGGCGTGAAGTTCATGACTTACAGGATTCAACCGTCACTGTTAATGGACACAATGAATTTTCGATTGAGATATTACTTGGTGGAGATTATAATATACGGAAATAGGTGGTGAGAACATGCTTGACACCAAGCACTGTGTTGATGTGTTGCATGTTGCTAAAGGTAATTCATTAATGAAATCAAATTAAATGATATGATTTCAATTTTTTTTTAGAAATAAGTCAAATCAACGAATTAATTGCAGAAAACGAAATGATTTAGTACAAAAACAAGTTACAATTAGACCAGAAACTGATTTCTCTTATATATGGATAAAAGTGCGTAAATATATAATTAATGTTTTATAATGTGACATTGTCATCTATTTTTAAAGATTTTGACAAGCGAACTGGATAGAAAAGTCAACACTTTTATATTTAAGCTCTCTTATATGAGGTTTAAACGTTCTCGATCGCTGCAGGTCTGAGAAAAGTCAACACTTATATTTAGCTCTCTGATATATAGATAAATCTCTTCGTCGAATCGCTGTACAGTTCTGAAAATGAAATTGTTGGCCTTAACCATGGGAGAAGGTCTTAAGTGAGCTCAGCTGCAGCAGCTGGATAAAAAACAACACAAACCATTTGTAAACTCGTGGTTGCGGCATCTACAGCCATGATGGTGATGTATGAGATGATGATGCAGAAGTGGCGATCGTTAGGGAACCACATTCAGAATATCCATGAGGGTCATGGTCACCGGTTTTCAAAGTGCCTACACCCCATCTAAGAGGACAGGAACGGAGGAAGAGGTGGCTAAATCCAGGTACTAAAGAGCCATGTAGAAAAAGATGTTTTTGATAGCTAAGTAATAAATCTACTAAATACTTGTCTATTTTCATTGCCCCATCGCACTGTTCGTATCATATTATGTTTGTGTTCGTTCTGTGTGTCTTGATAAAGGGGTAAATTGCCTTGATTTTTTTGTCCCACGGTTACTTCTTTGTCCCAAAATGGCTAAATAATTGAAACTGTATAATGTAAAAGTTGAAATTTGTTTTTAATTTTATTTATTTCATTTGAATTTATAAGTATTAAAGTAAGCAGTTGTTTTTGTTTGTTTACATGAATTTGCATACTGACAACTTTAAAATATCTTTGATTTTTTTAAAAAGTGTTATTTATTTCACAGGGACGAAAAGTTTTGGAAAACTTCTCCCACTGCTGGACAACCGTCAGACAAAACTGGACATACCAATGCTGTCTACCTCCAAACAAATTTCAGAACTGGAAGGATATCATTCGGTTGTAAACCATTTTGCACCAAAAATGCATGGGTTCTCCTATTATGGGATGGTGTGTCGGTAAGAAAGATTTTTTTTTCTCAAATAATATATCTGTCTTTGATTTTATATCTCGAGTAAAGAATAAATTGCTTTTTGATTGATAGTAACTGTGTCAATGGTAATATGAATTATATATAATGCTGTTTCAAGTGAAGTCATACTTTGTTCTAAGTATTATCATGATGTATTTCCCACTACTTCACCGAATTACAAGTTCCTATTTTTTTTCTTGCAGACTTCTCCTCACTGCTCTTCATTTTAACGAAAATGGAGAAAGAGAGCTGGCAGTTTCTAAAGATGGCACTGCCTGTGTGAACATTGTCCCCCCAAACACAAAAAGGGCAACTATACTGTCCGTGAACTCAAGACAGAGCCAACCTACAGTAAGTATACTGATTTTCAAATATAATTGATTTCCTTGGAGCATTATTACTTTTATTTGTCTCATCTTAAAAATTGGAGATCGTTACCTTGTTTTAACTCCAGGTCTGGTTTGGTATCTTCTAGATAATTGGAAAGTGACTATGCTAAAGTAATCATGCTATTCAAAATGACGACAATGAGTCAAATTGAGAGGAGAGAATTTAATACAAATATTATATACATTTTTTTTCATTTTCATCAATTGAACATGATTGTGGCAACATGTTATACATTAATTGTTTTATCATAACCATGAGCTGCTGCAAAGCACATTTCATCGAGTAAAAACACAATCTGATTAAAATACAGATCCTTCTAACCACTCCGTTCAATATAGGATATGACAATATCCCATATGGGGTCACGTTCGGATGACCTTTTACCACGTGTACTCCAATCAAATACATTTTCTACACATTTCTACGTCAATTGATAACGCTATTTCGTCCCAGTAAGCATATACATTTAGCATTGTTATGCACTTTGGGCGAGATGACTACGTGCAAGAAAATAATTCGGACAGCTTTTTCAAACTAGTTCGTCCCCAGTCAAGATTCTGGCAGTGCCAATTTGATTGGCCATTTCCAAAGGTCATCCTGACGTGACCCCTAATGGGATGTTGTCAGATCCTCATATCAAACGTAGTGATAATAAGGATCTGTATTTTCATCAGATTGGTAAAAACAACAACTTTGGCAAAGTCCCAGGACATACTGATGGATCTACCCCAGCTCTGTGTAGTTTGTTTTATATGCCATCGAAGCAGGACGCAATATCATCACTGCAATCAAGATTAGTGTGTGATGAATGATTTCAGTGATCAACATAATTGAAGCCGGTGAAATCATTTCCATCTTGACCAGGAAAAGTCTGTCTGATGATGTGAACTGCGCAGACAGGAAGTGGGACTCGAACAGTTTTCCCCACAAAAAACGCCAACACCATCGAACAAGTTGTCTGTATGCAGTGTACGATATCGCCTGAAATCATCAAAAGAAAACATTGAACACAACAGTAGAAAAGAAATGCACTATTATTTTATTGTCTTTGTCAGTTTTTCTGTGAGAAATTTGTACATTGTATTGTTTTATATTCAATATTATATCGGTATTATAATTTCCAGAATTTCCAGAACTTTCAATTGAGTACTGTTTACTAACTATAAAGATTGTTTGTTTGTTTGTTTGAGTTTTACGGCCCATCGACAACTAAGGTCATTTAGGGCCAAACTACAAGTCATGCATTAATATCAGGATAAAAGTTCAGAGTAAGAAAAAGCAAGTAAGGACTAAAACACAGACTGTAAACGTTTATTTGATAAAAAAAAGTTTTGCATGGGATAAAATAAATTTGGCTAAAACACATGAGAAAACTCATGCACAATGTTGATGAAACGATGAAATGTTGAGTTGATACGATGTATGATGAGAAAACGTTCATATTTTGCTTAAAATACCGATCTCTTTAAAGATTGAAGTAAAGTTAGTCATTGTATTGCCAACACACATTATCATGAATGTGATATCACGAGTGAGTCATTTAGCCAATTCGTATAGTTTACACTTATTCATGTATAAGTTACCATATGCCGTTAGTATTGTTTTTACATTTAGTGAAGTTGTAGTTACTCACGCTCGACTATCTTAAATGTTGCCATTGTGGTACGGTCTAAATGCCTGGTATGCCGTTCTCAAAACAAACACATTTAGTCAAAGAGGAGCGAATCCAGGATGCTGAGTGATGCATTTGGAATCTGGTATCTCTCCTCGAAACAATAATGCTGAATATCGCATGATTCTCGGGCTCAAACATAATACATTCTGTCGTTGTTGGCATTACATGGCAATTTTCACATTGGCACCAACAAAATTAAATTCATTGTGTATTCATCTTTATTTACTTGTACATGCTGGTCTTCTTTGAAACTGATGATTATACATGTTCTGTATATTCTGGTAACATGATCTAAAATAAAATGAGGACTACTTCAAAATTGTATTTGTTTTTGTTTACTTACGGGTTTTTCAGTGGTTTAAGAAATTTGCAATGCCTTTACCATAATATATATGTTTTATATCGTCATTAAACATTCAGTGTTCATACATTCCCCAACTCAGTCTCACAACTGTTGCAGTAAAACAAGACATCGGACATACCCTTTGATCTTGAATTTTGATTAACCAAGACTAGGTAAACTAATGTATGACAATAAATTTGAATGCATTATCCTTTTGCCAGCACTTCTGAAGAGAAATAACGTGCAGGTTGTCGATTTTCCCACATATATATGGTAATTATTATACATGTATATAAATAGACAAATGATATGAATCCGAAATAAAACAAGTGTATATATATGCCTAATTAAAACAAAAAATAATATAAAATAATCTATTTCGCCTTTGGTGCATGCGCAATCAGTACTTCATTCCATATCGGATATAGTGCCACGGAATTTTTTTCGAGATGCAATTAATTATTTTTCATATTTTTAACTAGAACCAGAATTAGAAGCTCAAACTTTTAACCGTTGGTAATGGTGTAAATAAAGCAAGTAACTTTTGTAACTGAAGAAAAATACTAAATCGTCTCCTCCTGTTTTTGATAGTGAAAAAATACCATTTATCAGCAATGGAGCATCTTTAACAAAGCATGACAATTTATTGACTCGTGCCCTATCCGGGCCTCGAACTCACGATCTACAGCACCAAATCGCCTAGCCAAACATATCTGCGCCTTCTACCGCGGCGCCACATCCACGTCCCAAAAAAGGACGTTCCTTGTTCTATAAACATTGTAGTTTATTCTTCCTCCTACCAAGACAAGCAATTCAATAATATCCATCGAATCTGGGTTGCTATCAAAAGAAAACCAGAGGGAATGGTAGCTCAATGTAGTTGACTGTGGAATTAAGCATAGGCCAGGGAATCGGCAACAGAATACTGATAGTTTGTCAAGGAAACCGTTCAGGCCTTGTAAAAGGGATGGGTGGCCCGATTTTCAAAACTAAACATGAATGTGGGATCGGGGTCCAGCAGCTTCATGAAGATGGCGCTCCAACTGCAGAAGTAAACATCCTGGGCTAATGAAAGGGTCAGGAGATAGAATAAACAGTGGCAAGATGAGGACAGTTACATAAGTAAGGTTAAGAATCTTCAGGATCACCTACATATATGTATACAAGTTATTTATGTATGCACTTGTCTTTATTGTTCATATTTTTACGGAGATGACCATGGATATCCTACATTTTACTGTTGACATGTAAGAGCAGAACGAGTTGGACAGCGACCGTGTCTGGTGGGATGAGGGAGGGATGAACTGTCTTGCAGCTGCATGCGGACAGTTTATCCGGACCTACAAACGGATGAGGGCACATTCGGTGGACCGGCACAAGGTGGAACTGATTAAGTACCAGTGTACCCTGTGTTCGTTAACACATTACTGTAAACACCAGTTGGAACGACACTATGTGAGGCGCACAGATATACCCCTGATGCAGCAAAATAGGCGGTGAAGGCAATGGAGGGACCAAACCGGCGGTATATTCCTACCGGGGAGGGGGGGGGGTAGTCTCCAACTCCCCGAGGCCGGTTCCAGAGCGGGTTGCAGTTTATCGGGAGAGTGTCCGGCGGAGGAAACACGTTGCTGACGGAGCCGGTCAAGGTCAGATCGAGACCTCAACGGTACATCAGTGCTGGGATGACAACGTCAGATTTGGCAAGGACGAGGAGGGATTTGTTTGTTTGAGTTTTACGGCCCATCAATAACTAAGGTCATTTAGGGCAAAACAAATGAGAAAACTCATGCACGAATGTTGACGACACAATGAGTGTTGCGTTGATATGAATATGAGGTGAGATGAGAAAACGTTCAAATTGTGTTTGAAAAATATCGTTCTCTTTGAGATACTTGAAAATAAGATTATGTCTCACGGTATGGAACAAAGTTTACATGTCGAAGACATCGTAGTACTTATCTCATATATGTTTAAAACCAATACAGTGCAATAAAACATGCTCCACTGTGAGAGGAGAATCACATATATGAGGATTAAGTGTAGGTTGAATTTTGTTGTTTCGGTAGACAACCATTGTTGCCAACGATGTTTAATAGCTGACTGAATAGAAGGTTTGAAATCAGTGAATGGTAGTTTCAAATCTGTTTGTGCTAGGTGAAGAGCAGTCTTACCTGCTTTTTCGGCCTTTTCATTCCCCTTTATATTCACATTACTGGGAATCTAGAGATCAGTTATTTGAGTTTAGAAGATAATCGATATGTTCGGATCGAAAAATTTTGGATTAATGTGTTTCTAGAGTTTCTTGATTTCAAAGCCGGAACAGATGATTGCCTTTTCAATGCGGTGGTCTTCGATATGGGCAAGCGCCAGACCGATAGCACATGCTACTAATGCACTCCTGAAAGAAAGGAGGATTAGTGTTCTTCGGGTAATGCACTGGATTTTGCCGTTTCATGTAGGATAAATTGATATCAGGTGTTGGAATGAGCAATGGTGGTGCATCCGATATGGTGTACTCGTCAATGGTGTCTAAATCTATATTTAGTTCCAGCAAAAAATTTGAAATTCCGATGCCAAATGTTGGTATGAGCTTTTGATTTTGTGTACATATTTCTTGATGTTTGTAGATTAAATACAAGGTTGATTGCGGGGTTTTTGGGATTGGATTTCATTT
Source organism: Argopecten irradians (assembly GCF_041381155.1). Taxonomy (NCBI): domain Eukaryota; kingdom Metazoa; phylum Mollusca; class Bivalvia; order Pectinida; family Pectinidae; genus Argopecten; species Argopecten irradians. Next base: position 73,947 of record NW_027187507.1, on the reverse strand, counting down.
GAGCAGCATGCAGTTAGGATAATATTTTTCGTCGATTGTCCACAAATGGTTCATTGGCTTCCATAAGGAGACTTTTCACAGGTGTTGTTCGAAAAGCTCAAGTGCGAAATGAACACAATTTTAGATACTTTTTATCACAAAATACTTTCACGTCAAAATGTATGCTGAAATCCAGCAAAGGCCGCCATTTTGTAACGCAGTCCTTGTTATCCTGACGTCATTTTATTATTGATGATGTGTCTGAGGTCACACTCAGTTTCCAGCCAATGGAAATCTCTCCAGGTGATATTATACTAGGGTCATACGCAAAAATATTTCATTGGTGAAATCACTGGATATCAGGCGGATTATGTGATAAACCTTATTAGTTAGGCAGATTAGATAGGAACCTTGTTATTTGCATGTCCAGGGGTTTATCCCAACTGCTATCTTATAGCACTAACTTGCTATTTTTTGTCCTGATACCTTTATCAAAATGAGTCATACTCGCGACTCTTATAACAACAATGGGACCAGCCTCTGAGAGGCCTGAACGACTTTTGATTCGATTGCCCCCATCTGACCAACTCTGGCCTGTATCCTATCATATTATCACACATGCATATTCGCCACAATTGGCGCCCAGGGCAAATAATTGTAACAAGGGTTATTAATGAACCAAAATGTTGAAAAAAAGCCGGCCTGATCTTCGATTACCCTCTGATACTCTTCACTCCACAACGAAGATCTGAAGTCACCAAGTTGGTCACCTTTCCTTTCACTCTGACTGTCCAATGAAAATCGGTTCATACTAAATAGTTTAACCAATCAAATTGAGAGTATCAAACCCGCATTTGTTGTAATTTCAAAATGGCGGATCCAAAACAAACAGACGAAGCATTAACTATCATTTTGCGAAGATATGGAGTCAGTGCGTTGAAACCTGAACAAAGGAAAGGAAGATTTTCAACTGTCTGATCAGAAAGGATGATTGTATGGCCGTACTTCCGACGGGATACAGCAAATTTCCCCCATGTTTCCTACAGTTGCAAGTTTCTTAACCCAGACGATAGGGCTAAAACGGAGACATAGTGGTTTGCTGTCCACACCGATCGTTGTTGGAGAATCAAGTTGAATCATTTGCAAAAACACCGGATATCAAATCAAGATTTTTGATTCGTCATTCATAGCGATCGTCAACTATTAATAAGACTACTGAAGACCAAACGATTATCATCGTATCAATAAAAGTAATTGCTAAGTCATCACAGTTAATCGCCTTCTTTTTCTTACGATCTTAAAATTGAAATTTGAAACAACAAACGTATTTTTTGTAAACATCTGGGTCATAAGTTAAAGGTCAATTTTCATTGGTCAATACCATAGACATCATGTCACAAGAACAAAAATCAACGACCGCCATCTTTGTTTGACACTCAATATTGTATCACATTTTATTTCATCGTATTGTGCTCAAAGGCTTGCCATATTCCTGATCGCCTTACGAAAAGCTTTTTTCATGTTCGTCTTACAGTGAATTTTATTGCATTTGAGATGTGGTATTTGTCAACGCAAGCTAAACATGCTATCGTTGCTTGAGCGGAAATGAAGCTGAACAGCAACAACAAACATGGCGTCCTCTGACTCTCAATATTGATAGATCTTCCACTTTGATATAAACATCCTTCATACAGCGAGAGTAACATTTTCTTTTTCTTTATCATATCAAACTTTTTTTATACTGTGGAAACAGAGTTATATCTCCCTTTATTAAATAGCGCGCGTAAAAAACAACATGGCGAATTTTTTTGGAATGCTGCGGTGTCGAGACGCAGAACTGCCAGATGTAAAGAAATAATCAACCCCAGTGGAGAACAGGTAGGTTCTTATAAGTAAGTACACATGTGTTTATACATTATAATTTACTTTATTATATCATAGCAAACATGTGGATATTGACCAATAATGTCAACAAGCAATCGCAAGCGGTAGAAATCGGTGTAGGGTGAAAAATGTCCCGTCCTTCTAAGCATCAGTTTAATCACCAGCATGTTATTATAATCTGTTTTCTAGTATGGCAAGGCCAAACCAATGCTTTTGATGTAGTTTTATTATACACGATGTAACATACTCAATACTCAATAATTTGTTTGTTTGTTGTGATTAATTAACGTCCTATTAACAAGCTATGGTCCATGTAAGGACGGCCTCCCATGTATGCAGTGTGTTGTGTGTATGTTGTGCGAGGTACGTTGTGCAATATTCACAATAAACGAAAACATAATTCAGTTAACATAAACCAAGAGATTCCCAGAGGGATCTTGGCGCCCACCAAAGATTGATCTATGTCCCTGACAAATGAAAGAGGGATTCTTTCTCTGCTTTTCAAACTTACAATTCTTTTTTCTGCTGCTTTTCAAACTTTAAACTATCAAATCCAAGATGGTGGTCGCAAAATGCAATAGGCAGAACTAGGGTCCTAAGAGGAACCTACAATATGATATTTGAGAACAATACCCTTTCAATACTTTCTGAGAAATAGCGGTAACAAACTTTAACTATCAAAATCCAAGATGGCCACCGGTCGCCATCTTGTTGACCCGATCAGGTCCCCAAAATGCAATAATGCACAACTGGGGGTCCTAGGGGAACCTACATATGAAATTTGAGAAAGATCCCTTCAGTGCTTTCTGAGAAATAGCGGGAACAAACTTTAACTATCAAAATCCAAGATGGCTACCTGGCGGCCATCTTGTTGACCGATCAGTCCCAAAATGCAATATGCACAACTGGGGTCCCTAGGGGAACCTACATATGAAATTATAGAAAGATCCCTTTAGTGCTTTTTGAGAATTAGCGGTAACAATCTTTAACTATCAAAATCCAAGATGGTCTACCTGGCGGCCATCTTGTTGACTGAAACAGTCCCCAAAAAGCAATTTGCACTACTAGGGTCCTAGGGGAACCTACATATGAAATTTGAGAACAATCCCTTCAATACTTTTCTGAGATATAGCCGTAACAAACTTTAACTAACAAAATCCAAGATGGCCACCGGTCGGCCATCTTGTTGACCCGATCAGTCCCAAAATGCAATATGCACAACTAGGGTCCTAGGGGAACCTACATATGAAATTTGAGAAAGATCCCTTCAGTACTTTTCTGAGAATTAGCACGGTAACAAACTTTAACCTATCAAAATCCAAGATGGCGGCTTGTTCGGCCATCTTGTTGACCGAATCAGTCCCAAAATGCAATATGCACAACTAGGGTCCTAGGGGAACCTACATATGAAATTTGAGAAAGATCCCTTCAGTGCTTTCTGAGAAAATAGCGGTAACAAACTTTAACTATCAAAATCCAAGATGGCTACCTGGCGGCCATCTTGTTGACCAGATCAGATCCCAAAATGCATTATGCACTACTAGGGTCCTAGGGGAACCTACATATGAAATTTGAGAAAGATCCCTTCAGTAACTTTCTGAGAATTAGCCGTAACAAACTTTAACTATCAAAATCCAAGATGGGCGGCTGGCCGGCCATCTTGTTTGACCGATCAGTCCCAAAATGCAATATGCACAACTAGGGTCCTAGGGAACCTACATATGAAATTTGAGAACAAATCCCTTCAGTGCTTTCTGAGAAATAGCGGTAACAAACTTTAAACTATCAAAATCCAAGATGGCTACCTGGCGGCCATCTTGTTGACCGATCAGTCCCAAAATGCAATATGGCACTACTAATGGTCCTAGGTGGGACCTACATATGAAATTTGAGAAAGATCCCTTCAGTACTTTCTGAGAATTAGCGGTAACAAAACTTTAACTATCAAAATCCAAGATGCGGCTGGTCGGCCATCTTGTTGACCGATCAGTCCCAAAATGCAATAAGCACAACTAGGGATCCTAGGGGAACCTACATATGAAATTTGAGAAAGATTCCCATCAGTACTTTCTGAGAAATAGCGGTAACAAACTTAAACTATCAAAATCCAAGATGGCCTGCCTGGCGGCCATCTTGTTGACCGATCAGTTCCGAAAATGCAATATGCACAACTAGGGTCCTAGGGGAACCTACATATGAAATTTGAGAAAGATCTCTTCAGTACTTTTTAGAGAAATAGCGGTAACAAGAGATTTGTTAACGGACGGACGGACGGACGAGACTGACGAAGGACGGACGGACCGACGGAAGGGACGGACGGAAGGACGGGACGGACCACGGACGAAAGGCGAATTTGAATAGCCCAATCCATCTGATGATGGTGGGCTAAAAACAGACGCATACATTGTCACGAAGGACAACTCTTAATTCTACTGCTTCTGATCACTAAGCAAATTAACCTAATCTCTCTTTAATACAAAGGTGTATTGATATAAATTACATTTACAGAATTTACAATATTACTCTAATGATTCAATTATATATACTTGATTTACATGCATTAAATTTGCTGCTTCTGTTTGATAAAAAATTGTAATAATTAGATTCAACATAGACCACGATTGGCACTAATATGAAACGTTTTGGAAAATATTATACATGTATACCTCATCACATAAAAAAATTCAATATATGTACGTGTACATTGGATGCCATAATTTAGTTGGAAAAAAACCCCAGTAAACTTGATCAATTCACAATATAATCGTGGGGCGGTTGGTGTTACTGAAGACAAGTTGTCAAAACACCTGCAGTAAATCCAGGGACAGGACTCAGCAACCGATTGCTTATTTAGAACTTCAAAATGGACAAGCATATTTATATTTCAAAAACTTTTAAGCATGCATAGCTTAGATGGGAATGCAGAGACATGTTTACATATCAATTCATCAATTAGATACATGAAAAACACAATAGTTGAAAGACAGTTCACAGCAGCTAGTCATAACGAAATAGCTGACATCAGCACATTCAACATTAACAGTATGGAGACTAACATAAAACACACAATATATAAAAATACCCTGTTACTTTATGATAATGCATATTAATCAAAATCATATGGTGCAGTAATAAGTCTAAATTAAAACCCCCAAAATTTTGTTTAACAGTTATGTCACTACTATTACATAGCACAGGACTTTGGCATGTTCCTATGTCACAGGATGAAAAAACCCATGGTCCAATCCTTATATCTTTTATTACATATATATAATATACTTAAATATGATCCTTATAGCTTTAACGCAGAATGAAAAAAGTTTTTGGCCTGATCACTAGATCATGATCACTGAGAAGATCGATTGATGTAGAGATTGCATTTATTTCATTTTGGGTCATTTGTTTGATTAATTTACGTCCTATTAACAGCTATGGTCATGTAAGGACGGCCTCCCATGTATGCGGTGTGTTGCGTGTATGTTGTGCGAGGTGCGTGTTTTGGGAGACTGCGGTATATTCATGTTGTGTCTTCTTGTATAGTGGAACTGCTGCCCTTTTTAATAGTGCTATATCACTGAAGAATGTCTGACTGTTACTCTGTCAGAGTCAAAATTTTACCAGTAGCATCGTTATTGGATGGGGAAACATACAAATTATTTGTCAACGTAGTTAGTCATTGATTGTTTATTGTCTTGAGAATTATGTTAAAGCTGACACACAGATGATTATGAATCTACTGATGTAACTAACAACACCTACCTACAAGCGCAGATAACTCAGAATATGATTATGCACAAAATAATTAAATTGATGAGATGGTGTGTTGCAAACGAAAGTAAGGTCACTGTGACATTGATTTTGCAATTTTAAAAATTACTTATTCAGACTTCTTAGATTGCTATGAGGGATATATTCTTCATTCTCTGTTTGTCCGTTTATTCTTGTGTTTGTTAAGTTTCTGATTACTGAATCAATATCTGTTACTAGTTTATTGATACATTTAATAAATTAAATCATAAAATACAATATTCCTGCTTTGTCTTGCAGGTCCAAATTAAGGAGCGCTTAGCTTCAACAAGCACAACGACATATTCGAGGATTATACTTCGAATTCCTATAAGTGATTGTGAAGAGTTTAAGTTCCTTCAAGAACATTCAAGAGTTTACAAGGTAACAACACACAGGATAGTGTACCATATTAAAAAGCGTCAAAGCCTGGAAACACCACTAGGTGTGAGATGAGACAATAGAAATAATAAACAAGAGGCCCAGAGGGCCTGTATCGCTCACCTGGTTTGTAATGTCAAATTATGTCTCTGAATACAGGTTCATTGTTTCTTTCCTGAAGGAATTTGAATATTTACCTCTTATTTCTCTATATGGGCCCCCGCTCCTCCTGCCCCCGGGGGGTCAAGCCAAAATTTAAACAAGTTCTGTTCCCCTTCCCCCAAGGATATTTGTGCCCAAATTTGGTTACAATCCATGCAGAACTCTAGGACAAGTAGCGATTTATAAGATTTACCTCTATTTCCCCTATTGGGCCCACCCCTCCTGCCCCCAGGGGTCAGAGCCAAAATTTATACAAGTTCTTTCCCTTCCCCCAAGGATGTTTTGTGGCCAAATTTGGTTACAATCCATGCAGAACTCTAGGACAAGTAGCGATTTATAGGATTTACCTCTATTTCCCCTATTGGGCCCCGCCCATCCTGCCCCCCCAGGGGGGGGGGGCGGTCAGAGCCAAAATTTATACAAGTTCTTTTCCCCCAAGGATGTTTGTGGCCAAATTTGGTTACAATCCATGCAGAACTCAGGACAAGTAGCGATTTATAGGATTTACCTCTATTTCCCCTAATTGGGCCCCGCCCCTCCTGCCCCCGGGGTCAGAGCCAAAATTTATACAAGTTCTGTTCCCTTCCCTCAAGGATGTTTTTTGGCCAAATTTGGTTACAATCCATGCAGAACTCTAGGACAAGTAGCGTTTTTATAGGATTTACCTCTATGTCCCCATATTGGGCCCCGCCCCTCCTGCCCCCCTTCAGACCCAAAATTTATACAAGTTCTGTTCCCCTTCCCCCAAGGATGTTTCTGGCCAAATTGGTTACAATCCATGCAGAACTCTAGGACAAGTAGCGGTTTATAGGATTAACCTCTATTTCCCCTATTGGGCCCCGCCCCTCCTGCCCCCAGGGGGGGTCAGAGCCAAAATTTATACAAGTTCTGTTCCCCTTCCCCACAAGGATGTTTATGGCCAAATTTGGTTACAATCCATGCAGAACTCTAGGACAAGTAGCGATTTATAGGATTTACCTCTATTTCCCCTATTGGGCCCCGCCCCTCCTGCCCCCTGGGGGTCAGAGCCAAAATTTATACAATTTCTGTTCCCCTTCCCCTAAGGATGTTTGTGGCCAAATTTGGTTACAATCCATGCAGAACTCTAGGACAACTAGTAGCGATTTATAGGATTTACCTCTATTTCCCCTATTGGGCCCCGCCCCTCCTGCCCCTGGGGGGTCAGAGCCAAAATTTATACAATTTCTGTTCCCCTTCCCCTAAGGATGTTTGTGACCAAATTTGGTTACAATCCATGCAGAACTCTATGACTAGTAGCGATTTAAAGGAAATGTTGACGGACGGACGACGGACGACGGACGCCGCGCCATGACATAAGCTCACCGGCCCTTCGGGCCAGGTGAGCTAATGAAGCTGGAGACAACTTCTATGTAAAAACCGAAACTGAAGTTCTGGATGTACAATCGCTAACCACTTAAAGAATACATCATTTTTCCAGACCATAAAGTGGAAACGGCCATTGACAGAGGCGTTTGCCTAACATTCACGTTTGTGATGTGTGCAGGAAACAATGCGTTCCTGTGCAACTTGCTGAATAATGATTTGCTGTGAGAAATATGTTTTACATGTAACAATCTATGATGTAAACTACGAAAGGCAGTTTTGTAATGTTGTAAAACTAAATTTCAGTCATATCTATACGTATATTACAGTAGGTAAGTTATAAATTATGTTTATTAGCAAATATGTTCTTTTCAATATTCTAAAATCAAATTTTTGGAATAAGGGTATATCTGACAGCATTTTTTCAATATATTCAGTTACTTAAGGATCACCTAAATGTATCTTTTATTGTTAATAATCAAGATATCAAAAATTTGAAAACTATTCTTCATAAGTTAAAGCAAAACGGATTGCAACCATGCAAAAAAGGTGGCAGACAGTACGCAGAATTCTTAAAGACATTGAAAAAATCAACTTATAACTGGAATGTATCATTAGATCGGCACAATTTGCAAAAGAAACTTGAAGATTCTACTGAGAAAGCACATGAGCTTAAACATAAAAACAATGCATTGACCGAAACTGTGCGTTTTCTACAGAATGACAAGAGGCCCAGAGGGCCTGTATCGCTCACCTGGTTTGTAATGCCAAGTAATGTTCTGAATACAAGTTCATTGTTTCTTTTCTGAAGGAATTTGAATATTTACCTCTAATTCCCCTGTTGGGTCCCCCACCCTTTCAGCTCCAGGGGGTCAAAGCCAAAATTTATACGAATTCCGTTAACCCCAAGGATGTTTCTGGCCAAATTTGGTTACAATCCATGCAGAACTCTAGGACAAGTAGCGATTTTTAAGATTTACCTCTATTTCCCCTATTGGGCCCTGCCCATCCTGCCCCCAGGGGGTACAGAGCCAAAATTTATACAAGTTTTGTTTCCCTTCCTCAAAGGATGTTTGTGGCCAAATTTGGTTACAATCAATGCAGAACTAAGGACAGGTAGCGATTTATAGGATTTACCTCTATTTCCCCTATTGGGCCCGCCCCTCCTACCCCCGGGGGTCAGAGCCAAAATTTATACAAGTTCTGTTCCCCTTCCCCCAAGAATATTTCTGGCAAAATTTTGTTACAATCCATCCAGAACAATTAGCGATTTATAGGATTTACTTCTATGTCCCCTATTGGGCCTCGCCGCTCCTGCCCCCGGGGGGTCAGAGCCAAAATTTATACAAGTTCTGTTCCCCTTCCCCCAAGGATGTTTCTGGCCAAATTTGGTTACAATCCATCCAGAACTCTAGGACAAGTAGCGATTTATAGGATTTACTTTATAAATGCAAAATTTAGATAGGAGCTGCGATTGTTTGTTTGTTTGTTAGAGTTTTACGGCCCATCGACAACTAAGGTCATTTAGGGCCAAACTACAAGTCATGCATTAATATCAGGATAAAAGTTCAGGGTAAGAAAAATCAAGTAAGGACTAAAACACACGATTGTAAACGTTAATGTGATAAAAAAAGGTTTGCATGGGATAAAATAAATTTGGCTAAAACATAGAAAACTCAATGTTGATGAAACGAGCCGATCCATAGACAATAGAGCCGTAGTCAAGTTTATCTAATAAGTGCCCGGTAGATACGCAGAAGCATTTCACGGTCTGCACCCCAATCAGAATGGGACAGAACACGTAGAATGTTCAGCGCCTTCGAGCACTTATCCTTCAGATGTTTGATATGTGGAACAAAGGACAGTTTCGAATCAAATATTAGTCCAAGAAATTTAGTTTGTTCAACTACTGGAATTTTAATTCCATTGAGTGTGAGGTCAGGATCATTGTGTGGTTTTCGTTTTTGACAGAAGTGCATACAGACAGTTTTTGATCTTGAAAATCTAAAGCCATTTTCGTCAGCCCAATTTTGTAATTTGCCTAAACATTGTTGTAGTTGTCGTTCTATAGTGTGCATGTTTTTTGATCTGTAACAGATCAGGAAATCATCCACAAATAGAGACCCTTCCGTAGATTGGCCAAGACATTTAGTTATGCTGTTAATTTTTAGTCCAAAAAGTGTGACGGACAGGATACCACCCTGAGGGACGCCCATCTCCTGTGTTTCTGTTTCTGAATAAGTTGAACCCGTTCGAACTTTGAAATGCCTGTCAGATATAAAATTTGATATAAACTTTGGCAAATTACCACGTATACCGATGTCATGGAGATCGTTCATGATTCCATATTGCCAAGTTGTGTCGTATGCCTTTTCAAGGTCAAAGAATACGGCGACAAGATGTTCTTTCATGGGCTAACGGATATTGAACAAAAGCCTGTACTTGCAAAGGTATGACACAACATTGGTTAAATAACATTATATAATAATATTCGCTTTACATCACGGGTCTCCAAATACATTCATCAATTGTTTTTTATTCTTCATAAAAGTTATAAAATGTTCTTTTTCTGCGTAGTATATCACAAACGGCAAGACAATAATCGGATAATTTATCAATTTCTACTTAAATGTTGTTATACTTCAAAAAGGAAACAAAATTTGTATACAAATGTAATATCAATCAGTTATGTATTATAACTTACGGATTGCAACTTCGTAAATATCATTTACACGTAAAGCTATTTTCTATATCAATAGTTGATTGTGATCTGTTGTTGCAAACTTTGCCATGTACCAGGATCAATTTACCCCCTTGCATAAGTTAACAGAATATAAAACAATTAAAAGGAATTAAAAAGGGGCCCTTGCTTCAATTTTTCATCATTTCAGGCAGCAGCCTGCAAAACAACAGCCAACACTCCATCAATACAGGTAAACATAGTGTTTTTACAAACTACAACAAAATAGTAGTGAAATTCTTGTAAAAGGTTTATTGCATTATGATTATTTCAGATAGCAGCAGATCAGACTTTCCATCGGCCAACCATTCCAAGTTTAATCATATAATTGATGATCTTATATATAAAGAAACATGACTTGTTTGATATCCACATCATAAGATTAGTGTATAGTGATAAAAAATAAAAGAAAAATATAAAGGGGCGTAACTATTGTAGAAGTTATTTTGTATTCAAATGAAATAGTAAAACCTCGCCGTATATAGCAGTATAATATTTATTTACTTCAGTCTAAATCAAGCATGCATGAGCTCGACGTTGTCTCGGATAGCCAGGTAGTATATTTTTACATGTTTTGTCTTGCAAATTTCCCGCAGCTTAAAATTCCGCCTCTGAACTATGCAAAAATGTCGATTGAAAAGAAGTTGGCTTTAATTAATAATAATCCACTATTTTTCCATATCTTTTGATATGATAGCAATGATCGCAAGGACATAATCTGATGTCCCTTAACTACAGAAATATCAACACATGTTTGAAATATTACGATCAACTTAAACTAAATGTGAAAATAAATTTATACTGCATATCTAATATATATTTTTCGTTATCAGTGTTTTGAAAAAATAATTAAACTAATTTTGCTTTATTTCAGGATGACTGTGATGACATGTTACCCTATGGGGAGGACATTATTTCTGTAAGTAGTTAATAGCATTTTTGATTATATTTATCATTTCGAATATATTAATTCACACGATCAATTTGTTGTCATGCTTGAATAAAATGCAAAATCCAATTCGCCAGTTAAACACATGGGTTGCATTTATCATATAACAGCATTTTATTACATTTTGTCTTTTCTTTCAGGATTCAAACTTTGGCTCTGAAGACCTATTTGACACCTGTGATGAAGAGGAAGATACTTCTGGTCTTAACACGGTAAATATTCACTTAATTTTTAATGGAAGAGATGAAATTGTAACAGAATAATTTCATTCATCTTTCATTGCATTTAAATACAGATTTTTTGTTTCTACATGATTTTCAATGATTGTTATGGTTTGCAGTTCTGGAGTAGATAAACTAGCATTGGCCAACATGAGTGATAAATTTAAACTAGAGATGTAAAATCAAATGAATTCTGAATTATTGCACCGTGTATTATATTCAAGATGGATTTTTTCAGTTACGGATTGGAAATACATTTCATTTCAGGAGGAAGCAGTGACTTTTCCTGCGAACAGCTGGACAGATAGTAAGTGTTATTGCAAATATAATCTTTTTTATATCTTTATACCAGTGTGTGTTCTATAAAACTCGAATCTTCAGTGACATATCAATGTGCTCCACCGCTTGTTTGTTTGTTTGTTTGTTTGTTTGAGTTTTACGGCCCATCGACAACTAAGGTCATTTAGGGCCAAACTACAAGTCATGTATTAATATCAGGATAAAAGTTCAGGGTAAGAAAAAGTAAGTAAGGACTAAAACACAGATTGTAAACGTTAATTTGATAAAAAAAGGTTTGCATGGGATAAAATAAATTTGGCTAAAACACATGAGAAGACTCATGCACAATGTTGATGAAACGATGAAATGTTGAGTTGATACGATGTATGATGAGAAAACGTTCATATTTTGCTTAAAATACCGATCTCTTTGAGATAATTAAAAATACGATTATGTCTCACGGCATGAAACAAAGTGTACATGTCGGAGACATCGTAGTATTTATCTCGTATGTGTTTAAAATCAATACAATGCAATAAAATATGCTCCACTGTGAGAGGAGAATCACATGCATGGCATGTAGGAGGATCCTCCCCTCTCAATAGATAGGAATGTGTAAAATATGTGTGTCCAGTTCGGAGCCGAGAGAGAACAACTTCCTCTCTGCGGTCTCTCCGACTGGACAGTTTAGGATTAAGTGTAGGTTGAATTTTAAACAGTTTATTGTTTGTTTCGGTAGACCACCTTTGTTGCCAATGGTGTTTGATGGCTGACTGAATTGAAGGTTTGATGTCCGGTGTATGGTAGTTTCAAATCTGTTTGTGCTAGGCGAAGAGCAGTCTTAGCTGCTTTATCAGCCTGTTCATTCCCCTTTATACCCACATGACTGGGAATCCAGAGATAAGTAATTTGAGTTTTAGAAGATAATCGAAATGTTCGGATTAAAAGATTTTGGATTAGAGTATTTCTAGGGCTTCTTGATTTCAAAGCCTGAAGAACCGAAAGAGAGTCTGAACAGATGATTGCCTTTTCAATGCGGTGTTCTTCGATGTGGTCAAGCGCCAGACCGATAGCACATGCTTCCGCAGAGAAAATGGAGGCAACATCTGGAAGTCGGATAGAGGAGCAGTGATTAGACGTACAGCATGCTGCCGCAACATTATCACCATCTTTTGATCCGTCAGTGTAGATCTGAACATGGTCAGGGAAAGCCCTAATGCACTCCCGAAAGGAGGATTTGTGTTCTTCGGGTAATGCACTGGACTTTGCCCTCTCATGCAAAGATAAATTGATATCAGGTGTTTGAATGAGCCATGGTGGTACATCCGATATGGTGTACTCGTCAATGGCGTCGAAATTTTATATTTAGTTCCTGCAAAAAATTTGAAATTCTGATGCCAAATGTTGGTATGAGCTTTTGATTTTGTCTGAATATGTCCTGGTGTTGTGGATTAAATACAAGATCGAATGCGGGGTTTTTGGGATTGGATTTCAGTTGGGCAGCATAATGTAAGGATAATTTCTTTCGTCGATCGTCTAGAGATGGCTCATTAGCTTCCACATGGAGACTCTTCACAGGTGTTGTTCGAAAAGCTCCAAGTGCCAGACGCAGTCCCTGATTCTGGATAGGGTCAAGCATCTGTAGATAGGAGCTGCGAGCCGATCCATAGACAATAGAGCCGTAGTCAAGTTTTGATCTAATAAGTGCCCGGTAGATACGCAGAAGCATTTCACGGTCTGCACCCCAATCAGAATGGGACAGAACACGTAGAATGTTCAACGCCTTCGAGCACTTATCCTTCAGATGTTTGATATGTGGAACAAAGGACAGTTTCGAATCAAATATTAGTCCAAGAAATTTAGTTTGTTCAACTACTGGAATTTTAATTCCATTGAGTGTGAGGTCAGGATCATTGTGTGGTTTTCGTTTTTGACAGAAGTGCATACAGACAGTTTTTGATCTTGAAAATCTAAAGCCATTTTCGTCAGCCCAATTTTGTAATTTGCCTAAACATTGTTGTAGTTGTCGTTCTATAGTGTGCATGTTTTTTGATCTGTAACAGATCAAGAAATCATCCACAAATAGAGACCCTTCCGTAGATTGGCCAAGACATTTAGTTATGCTGTTAATTTTTAGTCCAAAAAGTGTGACGGACAGGATACCACCCTGAGGGACGCCCATCTCCTGTGTTTCTGTTTCTGAATAAGTTGAACCCGTTCGAACTTTGAAATGCCTGTCAGATATAAAATTTGATATAAACTTTGGCAAATTACCACGTATACCGATGTCATGGAGATCGTTCATGATTCCCTATTGCCAAGTTGTGTCGTATGCCTTTTCAAGGTCAAAGAATACGGCCACAAGATGTTCTTTCTTGGCAAATGCTTCTCGTATAAATGTTTCTAGTCTAACTAAGTGGTCTACCGTTCCCCTGCGGTTTCTAAAGCCGCTTTGCAAAGGACTTAAAATATTGTTTGATTCCAGGAACCAAACTAATCTGGTATTTATCATACGTTCTAGAGTTTTACAAATACAACTCGTCAATGAAATAGGACGATAGTTATTGGCATCAGTAGCATCTTTCCCGGGCTTCGGAAGGGGTATAATAGTAGATTCCTTCCAAGACTCAGGAATTTTGCCAGAAGAGTAAACTTGATTAAATATAGTTAAAAGACATTTTAGTGAAGAGTCTGGTAATTGTTTTAAAAACATATATGGAATATCGTCTGGTCCAGCTGCCGAGTCCTTTGATTTCTCAAGGGACTCGAGCAATTCTGGTATCTCGAAAGGCCTATTGTAACTTTCACTATTGGAGGATTTAAAATTAAGACGTCTCTTTTCCTTTTCCTTTTTAAATTTTTGAAATTTTTTGGAATGATTTTTGATGGATGAATTTTTAGCAAAATTTTGGCAAAGGCGTCAGCTATTTCGGATTTTGAAGAAAATATTTTATTGTTGTTAATGAGGTGGGAGGATGGTGTTGCTTTTCTTTTCCCACTGATTTTTCCAATCATTTCCCAAACTTTCTTCGAAGATGTATTGGAATTAATTTTTGAGACGTACTCTTTCCAAGTACTTTTCTTGTCGGATTTGATAGACCTTCGAGCTTTTGCTCTCCAAATTTTAAAATTGTTATAGTTTGAGACGGTTGGCGAAGCCAAGTACCGCCTCAGAGCGGAATTTCTACCAGATCTATTGATAAATGAATCATTTGAGAGACGAAACTTTGTAGGTTTTGGCACGGATTTTGGTATGGTTTTTGTAGCGATAGAAGTGAGAGCGCTTCTGTGAAAATTTTAATGGGGTCATCGAGGTTCAAAAATTTATCCTCAATGAGCTCCTCTGCGCACAAATTTTTAAAATTGAACCCAGTCCGCCTTATGTAGACTTAAGACTGTTCTATATATTTACCTCCAAATACTCCATTTAGTTGTGATGAACTTAATAACATCGTATCACAACTACCCCAGTGCCATATATTATCATGGTTGACTTTAACGGTCATAATAGCCTCTGGGGCTCCCCAGGCACGGACGATAGAGGTAGACGTATCGAAGATTTTATTAATAAAAAAGCTTATGTCTTTATAACACCAATGCCCCAACATATTTACACCCTGCCTCTGGCTCGCTTACCCACATTGATTTATCGTTGTGCCATCCATCAATTCTTCTGGATTATGATTGGATGGTCAACGGTGATCTCTGTGGGAGCGATCACTTTCCAAATTATACTTAAAACATAGGGTCACCAAAACTTGAGGAGCCTATTCCTCGTTGGAATCGCACTCCAGCAAAACACTGACATTTGATAGCCATTGTATGGGTCGTTACTGGATCTATATATCAAAGCTCAGGCGCCTGTGTCCAGGTTTTGTCCACAGGAATCCACGATGACGCCATGTATAACTTATTTTTGACATCAACCAACACCCCAATGTCGACACATGCCATTAGACGGGCTATGGGACAAATATGGGAAGAGGTGAATAATACTTGTTTCTATGTTGCAGATTATCTTAACTGTTTTGTAAATAACTACAATTATATGACAAACGCACCCTACTCTTTCAATAAGTCTTATTACGGTTAGCTGCATGAAAGAATTTTCTCATCATCCTAAATATCTCGATGTTTAGTAAGAATGTTAATTTTCGATTTCGAGAGAACATTATTGGGACACTATTCATTAAAATTAAAAACATTTCCTAGTAAACTTATTGATAATATTATCACTATTACTGTCTTTATATGTTTAACACAGGCCGGGAACACGACCCACTTAAACCCCACCAAGCTGCTGAGGCAGGCCATCGTCACGGGCCGTTAGGCAGAAAAATCCTGACGCCCGTGACATTTTGGCCAACCCTCAGATGACACACACGGCCAATTGCCAGGATCAACACTATCGTCTTCTCCAAAGGGAATCGGAGTCAGTGAAGGCGGTGCAGTTGATCCGGAGACGATGGCTCCCAGAAAGCAACGTGATGTATGCTATAAAAAACACTGTTTTATTTCTTTTTGAATAATCTTAACTATAACTTTGCTCAATCTTACAGAAAGCGTTTTATCCCTAAATATCATGAACCTCATTCCGGTATAAATTTACTTAAAAGTCTATGTGTTATTTGTTATATAAAAATAGAAGAAATACATAGTTCTGATCATAAAGTTCTACAAGTTATTTCCCTTTTTGCCTAACAACAGTTTTATGCTACACTTATGAAATATTGTTAAAGTATCGCAATATTGGTATAAATTTTTATCTATTTTTTCTGACATGCAGTTCGCTGATTTGAGCGCCGATATAGAAGTTGAGGACCTGTATGAAGCCAATGTGTCTAAAAGTGCGACGTGAGTATGATGAAAAATTTCAGTTTTTATTCTTTTCAAAAGACCTTTACTAGTATTTTGCTCAATTTCACATTAAACGTTTATATCCATAAATATCATGAAACCCACTCTTGCATAATTTCACCTAAAAGTCTATGTGTTATTTGTGTATATAAGAAAAGAAGAAATACATAGTTCTGATCATAAGTTTTACAAGTTATTTCCCTTTTTGTCTAATAACAGTGTTATGTTACACTGATGGAATATTGTTACACAGAAACATTGGATAGCAAGAACATTGTAAGAGTTATTACCCTTTACACATAAACACGTGTTTATGTGATATAGGTCATGGAATTGTCTAAATTTTTAACATTGTTAACAAATCTTCATCCTAAATAGAACATTCAACGACAAATCCCAACGACAGAATTGTTGACGAGATCACAGAACTGAAAGGATCCCAAAATGATGATTGCAAGTGTAAACGCAAATGTCTAAACTCATTAAAAAAGCAATAGTGCAAAGAAATGTATATGACGCAAAATGGTTAAAACGACAACAAAAGTGAATAAAAGAAATCAAGACAACACAAAGTTGTAATATTTTAAGCTTCTTTCTTCATCACAACCAAAAAGTTGTAAATATCGCAATATTTTGTATAATTTTTTATCTTATTTTTCTGACATGCAGTTGTTAATGATTTGGAGCGCCGATACAGAAGGTGAGGACTGTATGTAGCCAATGAACCAATGTGCCTACTAAAGTGCGACGTGGTGTATGATGAAAATTTCAGTTTTATTCTTTTCAAAAAGACTTTACTAGTATTTGTGCTCAATTTCACTAGGGTTTTTATCCATACAATATCATTGAAACCCACTCTTGCATATTTTACTTAAAAAGTCTATGTGTTATTTGTTATATATAGAAAAGAAGAAATACATTGTTCTGTTGCATAAGTTCTTTAACAAGGTTATTTTTTTTTTTTTTTTTTTTTTTTTTCTTTTTTTTTTATTCCTTTTTGTCTTTTGAAACAACAGTGTTATGTTACACTTATGGATTTTTTGTTACACAGGAACTTTGGATCTCAGAGGGATCTTGGCGCACCCACCAATGTATTGATCTTTGTCTGTCTATGGAAAAGAGGAATCTTTTCCACTGCACTTTTCTAATCTTTTTCTAAACACCCACCAACCCCCCCCTCTACATTACTAAAATATGATCAAAGATCGATTATTGTACTTTCTAAGAAATTGTTGCGTAGAACTAACTTCAACATTGTTAATATAAGATGCACGGCCAGTTGGCCATCGTGTTTACGGATCAGTCCCGGAAAGGCATTAGGGCATCTGTCCTAAAAGGTACTACTGCAACAACTAGGGTACATAGAGGAATCTATCAATGGCAATTTTGAGAAAGGATCCACTACGTTACTTTATGTGAAATAGCTAAATCATAACTTTAATACTATCAATATTCCAAGATGGCCGTCGGTCGGCCATCTTGTTCATTGATCGGTCCCAAAAATGCAATATGCACAACTAGGGTCATAGGGGAACCATATATATGAAATTTGAGAAAAGATCCTTCAGTTACTTTTTGGAGAAATAGCGGTAAACATAACTTTAAACTATCAAAATCCAAGATGGCCGCCTGTCAGCCATCTTGTTCACCGATCGGTCCCAAAATTGCACTATGCACAAACTAGGGTTCTAGGGAAACACTGTATATGAAATCTGAGAAAGATCCCTTCAGTACTTTTTGAGAAATTGTGGTCACAAACTTTAACTATCAAAATCCAAGATGGCCGCCTGTCGGCCATCTTGTTCACCGATCGATCCCAAAAATGCAACTATGCACAACATAGGTTCTAGGGGAAGCTGTATATGAAATTTGAAAAGATTCCCTTCAGCACTTTTTGAGAAATAGCGGTAACAAACTTTTAAACTATCAAAATCCAAGATGGCTGTCGGCCATCTTGTTCACCGATCGGTCCCAAAATGCAATATACACAACTAGGGTCCTAGGGGAACCTATATATGAAATTTGAGAAAGATGCCTTCAGTACTTTTTGAGAAATAGCGGTAACAAACTTTGTAACTATCAAAATCCAAGATGGCCGCCTGTCGGCCATCTTGTTCACCGATCGATTCCAAAATGCAATATGCACAACTTAGGGTCCTAGGGGAACCTATATATGAAATTTGAGAAAGATGCCTTCAGTACTTTTTGAGAAATAGCGGTAACAAACTTTAACTATCAAAATCCAATCAAGATGGGGGACGCCTGTCGGCCATCTTGTTCACCGATCGGTCCAAAATGCAATATGCACAACTAGGGTCTTAGGGGAACCTTCATATGATAATTTGAAAAGATCCCTTTAGCATTTTCTGAGAAAATAGCATAGGTAACAAGAATTGTTAACGGGACGGAAAGGACGGACGGAACCACGGACGAAAGGCGATTTGAATAGCCCACCATATGATGATGGTGGGCTTTTAACCAATTTCTTTGCTTTGGCTAAAAATTTTACCAATTTCTTTGAGATAATTAAAATTTGAGACAGATCGCTTCAGTACTTTCTGAGAAACAGCAGTAACAAACTTCAACTATCAAAATCCAAGATGGCTCCTTGGCAGCCATCTTGATGATTGATCGGTCCCAAATCGAAATATGCACAACTAGGGCCCTAGGGGAACCTATATATGAAATTTTGAGACAGATTCATTCAATACTTTCTGAGAAATAGCGATAACAATCTTAACTATCAAAATCCAAGATGGCAGCCTGGCGGCCATTTTGTTGACCGATCGATCCAAAAACGCATTATGTACAACTAGAGCCCTAGGGGCACCTACATATATATGAAATTTGAGACAGATCCCTTCAAGCGTACTTTGTGAGATATAGCGATAAAATCTTTAACTATCAAAATCCAAGATGGCTGCCTGGCGGCCATCCTGTTGACCGATCGGTCCCAAAAACGCAACATGCACAACTAGGACCCCTAGGGGAACCTATATATAAAATTTGAGACAGATCCCTTCAGTACTTTTGAGAAATAGCGAAAACAAATTTTAACTATTCAAAAATAAGATGGCTGCCTGGGTCGGCCAATCTTGTTGACCGATCGGTCCAAATAAAACGCAACATAGCACAATAGGATCTCCTAGGGGAACCTATATATGAAATTTGAGACATGCACCGAGGCCTTTAATATAGGTCTATTACCGACCCGTAACCTGACAATTTTGGGCCGAATGTCCCAGTATGGCCTGATTGGGAAACCGCACCCTTGCGGGACCTGCTGATCTCGCCCGAGCCCCCCCCCCAAACCCCCCCCCCCCCCGGGCCCCACTGCATTTTTCGTCCGGACTACTAGATGACGCCCGATTTGTATTGGCCCCACGGCAGGCGGCAGGCAATCGTTGAGCCCGACCCTGGCCAACCCAACGGGGCCCCACTTTCGTCTTTTGGGAGGGGCGGCGGCCGCGGGGGGCCGCCGCCGGCGGGTGGGGCTCCCGTCGGGCGGCCCCCCGGGCGGGCCTTTTCTCTTCCCCGCGGACCACTACGGTCTCTTACACTATGAGGGGTCGCTCTGCGGTGAGGCGACTTTACATATTGGGTCGACCGGTTGGCAACAGGGTTTCTTCGATGATCTCGGTTCCCATTTAGGCGTTTGCTGGCGTGTGATGTGGTCCAGTTTTGTTTGGGGTGTTTAAATTTACCTTTTTCTTTCCCCCCAGGGGGGGGTTTTGCGGCCCGGCTAGAGTTCCGCGCCCGCCGTAGCTCTTGGCTCCGGGTGGGTTCGTGGGAGTACT
Source organism: Argopecten irradians (assembly GCF_041381155.1). Lineage (NCBI taxonomy): Eukaryota > Metazoa > Mollusca > Bivalvia > Pectinida > Pectinidae > Argopecten > Argopecten irradians. The sequence goes on along the minus strand of NW_027187507.1, from coordinate 53,568 downwards.
TTCATTGCCCCCTAGTCTGAGTCCGTGCTGGAGCTCTTCCGTGGGCCTGCCTTACTAGCTGGTTACTCTCGGTCTTGTCCGCGGTTTTATTCAATGAGGACCACGTCGCGAATCGTGCATCGGGGATGTGCACGCGTAGCCGGATTAGTATGCGCGCAGTATCTTGGCAATCTAGGAACACTTCCGTATGTCGACCGGGGTGGGTTTCGTATTTTTTTGCAATTGCGCTCACATCATATATAGGGCCCATCTGGCATTGCAAAGGGTGGTAGGTGCGTTGTCATCGCTTGGGGGTGTGGGGGGGTTCTTTGGGGCGGGGGAGTTGGGGGGGGGGGGTGGGGAGGTTCGGTGGGGGTATCTGGCTTACTTTGTTTGGTCGGGTAAGAGGGTGGGAAAGGTGAGTGCAAACTGGGGGGGACGGGAGGTGTTCGAGGATGGTGGTATGGGGGAGTTGCGGTTTTGTGTCCAAGGGTAACATTGATGAATCAGGGATCGGGGGTTGCGTTTGTTGGTTTTGGTTGTGTTGAATATTGTTTGGCGGTAGGTTTATAATTTGGTAGAGTACGGCGGGCAATGTCGGTAGCGGGGGTCATACGGAGTTCTTGGTGTTCTAAAAGGCAAACGCCGTTGTCACGTTGCTCAGCTTGACTTTTTTTGAACATGGTAGGAAAAAGTCATGGAACCTGGCTCATTGTTGGGTGTTTGTTGTTTAATTGGAGTTAATACTTATTGCCGACAAGCTTAAAGTCGGTTATTGCTTGCTAGGGTTTCACCTGGTCCAAACTTACACACAGGACACCACAATTACCCCACATTTGATCGAGGGTCTGAAACATTGTATACCATATAATCTTGATTGATGGGGCTCCCCCAAAAGCATATGTCGGCCTGATAAGAGGAGCCGAAATCTGGGGGTTTTGCATGGTATCCTGTTTCGAGGTGGAATAAAGACTTGCCTGTCAATCACACGACCAGTTCAGTGAACTGGGGCCACTGGGTGGTATGGGGGGGATTTAGTGCGGATCCCTAATCGATAATTGGTGTGGTTTACGTGACATGGACTGGTTCGACGCTGGGGTACAGGACATTTATGTTTCCTTACGTTTTACAGAATGTCAGCTTTGCAGGTAACTATTTGTCAACTGGCAAACAGTCTAGGATAGAAGAATTGTGTTGTTTCACGGTTTTCCTTCTGGCCTATATGGACAAATCGTAGCTGGTTGCGGTTATGTGGACAGACTTGAAGTATTTGTAATGATCCAATTTGATCAGCATATACCGCGATAATATGTTGCGTGTTATACGCAAATATATGGTAATGTGCGAGCATGTATTTTCTTTGTATAGCTAGAGTCCTGATGTGAACGTTTTGACCCTGAGAATGTTTTGTTTATGAAAAAATTGTTGATATATTCTGGGATTTTAGGTCATACTCTGGGGGTATTTTGGTTTAGATATTCTATGCGACGATGTTCGTTGCTTGAGTTATGTTTCGGAATGATTCGGCATCTTTGGGAGCCTAATACATTATTCACGTCTGCGTTACACGTAAAAAAGGGGGGGCTTAAATGATACAGTTTACAACTTTATAAATTAAGTGGGTATTATTATAATTCTTTAAACCTCAAGGTAGACGGGGAAAAAAATATGGATAACACGTAATCGGGGGGATTTCATCCGTATTCTTAACTCAGTCTATAGCATCACCTTGCGAGACAAACTTTAATGAAGAATCAATTTACACCTCATGTAATTTGGTATATTACACATATGCGTCTTGATGGTTTTCCCCTCCTTGCTATTGGTCGAGAATTGTCACCTCGCCCATTGTCACTCTCGAGGTTATGCAAAATTCTCGGTACCGTTTTTTTTCGGTCAACGCTGGGGGGTATGAGGGGGGATGGTCAATCTAAACCTGTGTTCCGTGAACAGAACACCATGCTCGCCATGCATCTAAATAACATTGTCACAGAGAGATTTCAGCAAGATCAGCGAACCTTGGAAACTAGCGCTCCTAGCGGGTTGGTGTGGGGGATCAACAACTTTGATGCTTTTACGCGGGACTTTTTACATAGCAAATGTCGATTGAATATAAGAGAGTAACAGTTACTAAGAAATTATAAGGAGATGAATAGCAACGATCTGGCGCTGAAAAATTGTATCGAATAGCCGCGCTCACCGCGGATTCCGATGCGCGGGCAGGGGGTGGGCATATCTATAGGGGTGGGGTCCGGGGGTACTGGGGTTGTGGGAGGTTTGTGCTATGGGTCGTTTGGTTCCGGGTCGGTTTTTGTTATTTAGTAGTCGTGTGCTCGCTGCTACGTGTGTTTATGGGGTTTGTGGTCATTGTGGAGTGTGGAGAGGGGTGTCGGCGGTGCCGGGGGCGGCCGGGAGGTGGGGGTCAGGATCCTGCTCCTGAGTCTTCATCCAATAGATACTTAGGTTGGGAAAAAATATTTGTTTTCATGGGAATTGTGTAGTACAAGTATCTAGACGTTTCGTCCCGAAAATGTTGTTTGGTCAACACATGGAAGACGTTTTCGTCCCCGAAAATGCTTCGCTTCGCCCCCCCAAACGGCGGTTTTAAGTCCCCCTACTAGTGACCATACTGTATCCCGCGACAACGGGAAATTAACTTATTTATAATTTTTTGGTTTTTTCTGCGTGTGGGCGGCAAACCACGGCCGGCTTATATATCAATAATGGATTGTTTTTGCACGTGGTACTCATATTATGTTCGGGATGCTAAATATATTTCGGACGATATTTTGAGATTGAATTAATTTTGTTTTATTCACGACTTTGCGGTTATGCCACATGTAGGTGTTAAATCGAGAAATGGAAGGAAAGAAAGACAAACTCTAAGCAAAAAATTTTGGAACAAACTTGGTACACTCTGATAAAAAAAAATAAAAAAATTAGCACGTGACAGCAGACGAGGTTGTGAACCAAGTATTGTGCGCTTATCTTTTTTTTTAAAACTAACGGCAGTTTAATAAGGTATGAATATTTACCACATCCATTATTATCGATAATTTTATAAGCACATGTATAAAATATCAGATTATATCTATATATACTAAAGCACGTTCAGAGATTACCACTAAACCATACTTTTAAAACGTTTTAGTTATTTTCACAACAGGAGCTTGACGTTCTAATCATATATACATACAGCATATTCATTAAACTAGGTAATACGAAGTAAATTTTAGACCGAATGACATAAATCGTATATGGAATGTTCTTATAACTCGAAGTGATATTTTTTGGACTACTAGATCGACGAAAATGCCGATTTCTTCTTCATAATTCTTCCGTAAAACGGCACTTAAAAAAGCTGTTTCAATCTGTAACAAATGTAGAGAAAAATGTTAATTGTTTAGCAATTATCCTGATTTATATTTTACCAACAAGCATCAGAGATTAGCAATTTAAAACTTACATAAACATATTCCCGACTCTCACTTGCATTGTGTGATCACTCGAGCGGAACTAATCTCTACCACCTGGCACAGTCTTACAAATGCAATCGCACAAAAGCCCACATGATCACTGTTTTTTAGTGCGATTACATCTTTGGGTGTGAACAATGTTAATTTTTTAACTTTTTACTCAACAAAATAGACTTTACGCTTTTCATGATCAGCACACCATCATTTTCTGTATAACTTATTAATGTACCACTGTACCCATGCATACACTGTACGTGTGTATTTATACTTCTTTGTGCACATTATATAACAACTGCTATAGACTGTACATTACAATCAATTTATGAAGGACAAAACTATTACATGTAAGAACAGGAGAACTGAAGAACAGCGGGAATTAAACTTCGATAATATTTCCTCTATGCTGGTATTGCTATTTATGATTAAAATGTTTAATTATATGATATTAGCCTTTTCAGTAATTACTCTGTTAATACATTTATTGTTTCCTTATGTTTTACAGAATGTCAGCATGCATGTATCATTTCAACTGGAAACAGTCTAGGAGAAGAATTGTATGAACAAAAAGAAGTAATTTTCAACTGTGGAAGCTTAAAGTGAATAGTCGGGCAAAGAAAAACCAGTCTAAATGCGTTCATTGGCCTTTCAAAAGTATATTAACATATTAATACGACGGTCAAGTTCTGCTTACGTTTCCAGTTCTGACCATTAAAGTAAAGAAAAGTTGAAAGCATTGAAAGCGAGGCTGCTTGGAAATGTAACCACGGACATAGTGAACCGGGAGGACGTTTTAGAATTCCCAAACTTTAAATCAATTTCTTCGTACGCAGACAGATTTTGACGAGAGATTTTATTTTTCCATTTCATAAGAAATTATACTGGATACATTCACACCATTTTTACCGACTTTAGCCATCCTTGCCGACTGTTCACTTAAAGATTGTAATGATTTTCAATCCGAAAATAATTACTATCATCATCTTCAAATTCCTTATTGTGAATTTAACTGTAATATGATTTAAGCATATACCTGATATTTGTTTATATTCTATGACATGTACATGCTTGAAATGAAATGAATAAATAAAAGATTATTTAAATTTAAAACACAATATGAATATTAGCTGTCAAAACATATTAAGCTTATTGTTCATAACACACTAATCATCACCTTCGAGACAATTTAATGAAAATCAATTAAACATTATTTGTATAACACAGGTCATCTTATGTTTTCCCTGCCTTGACTATTAATGTTCCCTGATCACTCTGAAAGTATTGATTTTACATTTTTTTCGGTCACCACATAAATTGCCTTTAAATCAATCACACCAATGAGACATACATTTACTGCATTCATTATAACACTGTGAGGCAATTCTGCAAGATCACCGAACATTGTTGATTTACAGGCAAGGAGAAAATGTAGCGGCAAGACCGGGATTCGATCCCGGGACTCTCCGAACACTAGCTGAGTGCTCTACCGACTGAACTACCTGGTCATCGATAATCGACCCAGTCCAGTCCCGCTACACTCCTCCCTCCTTTTTTGAATACATACGAGACCCTTTCAAAACACCACAGCCGTTGGTTATTTAGTTGGGTGCCAATTCTGTAACAGGAGAGAAAAAAAAATGTAGCTCTTCCGACTGAGCTACCTGATCACCGATAATCAACCCAGTCTGATCCCGCTACAAATATTTATCTGGTTATTTTATCTCCCTTCCTATTTTTATTTTCAATCTACCTTTATGACTTAGAATCTTACCTGGTGGAAAAGAATATTTTGTCTTACAAATCTTGACAAATTATGCACACTGTGATTGTTGCAAGCTAAACTACGTATCCGCTAGCTGATTGCTGTTGATTGTTAATGATCTCAAACACACTAATTACTTATTGTGCCAATTTAAGTAAATATATTCTACTTTTTTCAAATATTCCTGATTACTATTCATTATGTAATATCTCAAAACATTGACATGTGCACGGAGTACGGCGGACCAGACCGCCGATGTTTTGGACATCTGCTAGATATTTCAGTTTCAGGTTACGGTGGCCAATAAAAGAAAACAAACACAATGCGGTTTTCATATGTTATTTCTTCTAAATACAATACTTTTTGTGCAAGTTGACAAGCATTTATGGGGAATATTTTGCATTGAAATTGTCACCTTCATACATCGGTTTTGGGACTCCCTGTACATTGTTTCCCCCCTTATTTTTGATGCGCAAAATATACTGATAGTAGATTTTTAAAACATTTTCAGCCCTAAAAATTACCTGCGCAAAATTATACCAGTTTTTACGGTATATGGTATTGGAATGTATCCCAAACTTTTTATCATATTATTTGCCAATAACACTCTTATGATATCAGAAATATCTGATGGTCTACAACAAGTATTACATGAATTTGTACAATATTGCATAACATGGAAATTAGAACTTAAAGGCCCATTACCTTTCTGGAGCAAAATATAACATCAGAAAATGCATACCGATGACCTAAAATAAGGTTACGACACCAAAACATATGCAAGATTTCTTGCGTAATATATGAACGTTTTGCCGTCTGGCGCAGTGATAGTCAACTACCGCGCGGTAATTTAGGGCGACGGCGGGGAAACATAATACGACCCGCGTTATGAAAATAAACATTTTATTTATTTTAATCAAATAGTTCAGAAGGTAATGATAAATGTAGTATTAACGATAAGTTAATAATTTTAAGCCTCTACAAAATTATTGATCTTGTTTTACATTCCCATTTTAAAAATTAAAAGCCGTTTCGGAAAGGTAGTGGGCCTTTAATATCAGAAAGATAAAAATTGTGATATTCTCAAGACGTAAATCGGTACAACAACACCAGTTGATGCTATGGAATACAGAATTAGATTTATAAGAATTGTTTACATATCTAGGTACAGAAAATAATGTTAATGGTAGCGTTTTTAAAGAAAGGGAAAAAACCTGCTGAACAAACAATTAAATCGGTGTTTGCTGTTTATAAGAAATAAAGGAATGTATCTCTTCCTGTTCATCTTAAACTGAAAATATTTGATTCACTTGTAATGACAGTTTTATTATACTCATCAGAGGAATGGGGATTTGAAAATAAAAAATGTTCTAAAAAATTCATTTGTAATTTTGTAAAACGATCCTGAAGTTAAGAAAGTGTACAAACATTTCATGGTCTATGGTGAGCTAACATGTTATCCGGTTTGAATTGAAGTTCGGATACCATGTATATCAATCAACTTGCTGTTTTACAAAAGAATACTTACAAAACTTGTTAAAAGTAGACCAATTGACCAATTTATTAAAAAATCACATGGTGATATTGATGAGTCTTCGAGAGGACAGACATATTCTATATTTAAGACATTTTGGCATAGAAAAGTATGCCCCTTGTCTTTCTCTGCTGCAAAACAATACTTGTTATAACTGATACTGTGGTCCAGGAACTTGATGACAATAGTCATTAAGAATGGATATTTTCATTAACATCAAATTAACAAGGAAAATGCTAAAGGTGTTATAAAATCATTTGACATATAACATCATAGGAAATATTAGAATGGGCTTCCAAGATTTTAGTATGTGTCTCTTATTTTACACCTTGGTGTCCAAGGAATCCTCAAAAGTCCAAACTGGAAGGAACACCAGCCAAATTTATTTCTTATTGTACAAAACTACAGTAGTATTGACCTTAGAAATATATTCCTCCTATCCTCGAGACCGAGCCATTTAGTACTTTCAGTACTTTGATTCACCCTTAATATTGCGAAAGGGCATCAAAGGCATTGCTGGAGATGTCAAAATCTGTGAAGCCTTTGGGATCGGGTGATCTCCTAATAGAGGTTTTCCGCAAGCAACAAGCGGAGAACCTCCTTGGAACCAACAGTTTTGTCGGCCTCAGTGTGTGTGTAAAACCACACTCATCATTAAATTGCAGCAAGGGGGTAATCAGGTGCCCAGCCTTGCGCAATGACAATGAGGCTGACATACTGTCATACTTCCAAGAGGAGAACATTCCGGTCTCTCATGTTAAACGCATCATGACGAGAAAAAGTGGGAGCTTGGTCCCAACACACACTTTTATCTTAACATTCGCTACACCAACATTACCACAGAGCGTAACTGTTGGATACCAACGTTACAATGTCACTGTCTACATCCCTAATCCATTGAGGTGCCGTAACTGCCAGAGGTACGGCCATCATGAGAGCAATTGTAGACGGAAAATGGTATGTCAGTACTGTGGCCGTGAAGGTCACGACGAAAAAGACGAATGTGACATTGTCAACCGTCACTGCGTCAATTGCGGGGGTGACCATGCTGCGTCTGCTCGCACCTGTCCTACCTGGACTCGGGATAGGGAGATATTACGGGTCAAATATACACAAGGTGTCTCTTTCCCCGAGGCTCGGAGGATAGTCGAGCGTTCAGACCTGAATGTGGCAACCTATGCTCAGATAACCCGCGCAAAGACGCCTGTTGACAGTGTCACCGTCAAACATGCGTCGGTCCAGGCCTTGGTTGACAAGCCTAACTGGGACAATGATGTCCAAGATATGGCTGATGCTAAGACCTGCAAAATAATCATGGGGGACCCGAACAGGTTCAAGTCTGGTCCATATAAGCCCCAACACAAACCACAACAAAAACCACCTGGAGCTAAAACGCCAATCCCACCGGTGTCTCCAGAACTTGCACAACACCAAACACCGAACATTAGAAAAAAAGTTACCGCCGCTCGTCATAGACGTGCTACATCTTCACCGTCTATTGACGTAAAAAAACTCCCTGAGAAAGCCAAGCGACCAGCAAATACACCACCGCAGGAGCAACGCCAGACAAAAAACCACCAAGGTAAAGCTGGCGAGGCTCCCTGCAATAAACAACAAACCCAGTAAGGGATCAGATGACCCTATCCTTGGACGGAACATCTATGATGTTCTATCGGACGACAGCGAGTTTGGTGACAACACATTTATCGCCACCAAACAACCTACTTCAAGTAGTCCTGTCGGTCCGACAAACTATCCTCAGGGACCAACATAGAGACAAACACTATCATACTATGGAACATACGCGGATTTAAAGCGAACATAGAAGAATTAAAACATCTTATACAAACAAAAAACCCATCCATATTCTGCCTTCAAGAAATAATGCTGAAAGACACCATCAATCTCCGACAATTTACACTATACACCAAAACTCCAACAACAGGTGGCCGCCCATCAGGTGGTGTGGCGGTGGCGGTGCATAAAAACGTTCCTCACAGACACATTCAGCTAAATACCACCTTACAAGCTGTTGCTATAAGCGCAACTCTTCACCGAAAAATAACAGTTTGTTCTATATATTTACCTCCAAATACTCCATTTAGTTGTGATGAACTGAGTAACATCGTATCACAACTACCAGTGCCATATATTATCATGGGTGACTTTAACGGTCATAATAGCCTCTTGGGCTCCCCAGGCACTGACGATAGAGGTAGACGTATCGAAGATTTTATTAATAAAAACAGCTTATGTCTTTATAACACCAATGCCCCAACATATTTACACCCTGCCTCTGGCTCGCTTACCCACATTGATTTATCGTTGTGCCATCCATCAATTCTTCTGGATTATGATTGGATGGTCAACGGTGATCTCTGTGGGAGCGATCACTTTCCAATTATACTTAAAAACATAGGGTCACCAAAACTTGAGGAGCCATTCCTCGTTGGAATCTACATAAGGCGGACTGGGTTCAATTTAAAAATTTGTGCGCAGAGGAGCTCATTGAGGATAAATTTTTGAACCTCGATGACCCCATTAAAATTTTCACAGAAGCGCTCACTTCTATCGCTACAAAAAACCATACCAAAATCTGTGCCAAAACCTACAAAGTTTCGTCTCTCAAATGATTCATTTATCAATAGATCTGGTAGAAATTCCGCTCTGAGGCGGTACTTGGCTTCGCCAACCGTCTCAAACTATAACAATTTTAAAATTTGGAGAGCAAAAGCTCGAAGGTCTATCAAATCCGACAAGAAAAGTACTTGGAAAGAGTACGTCTCAAAAATTAATTCCAATACATCTTCGAAGAAAGTTTGGGAAATGATTGGAAAAATCAGTGGGAAAAGAAAAGCAACACCATCCTCCCACCTCATTAACAACAATAAAATATTTTCTTCAAAATCCGAAATAGCTGACGCCTTTGCCAAAATTTTGCTAAAAATTCATCCATCAAAAATCATTCCAAAAATTTCAAAAATTTAAAAAGGAAAAGGAAAAGAGACGTCTAAATTTTAAATCTTCCAATAGTGAAAGTTACAATAGGCCTTTTGAGATACCAGAATTGTTGGAGTCCCTCGAGAAATCAAAGGACTCGGCAGCTGGACCAGACGAAATTCCATATATGTTTTTAAAACAATTACCAGACTCTTCACTAAACTGTCTTTTAACTATATTTAACCAAGTCTATTCTTCTGGCAAATTCCCGAGTCTTGGAAGGAATCTACTATTATACCCCTTCCGAAGCCCGGGAAGATGCTACTGATGCCAATAACTATCGTCCTATCTCACTGACGAGCTGCATTTGTAAAACTCTTGAACGTATGATAAATACTAGATTAGTTTGGTTCCTGGAATCAAAACAATATTTTAAGTCCTTTGCAAAGCTGCTTTAGAAACCGTAGGGGAACGGTAGACCATTTAGTTAGACTAGAAACATTTATACGAGAAGCCTTTGCCAAGAAAGAACATCTCGTGGCCGTATTCTTTGACCTTGAAAAGGCATACGACACAACTTGGCAATATGGAATCATGAACGATCTTCACGATATCGGCATACGTGGTAATTTGCCAAAGTTTATTTCAAATTTTATATCTGACAGGCATTTCAAAGTTCGAACGGGTTCAACTTATTCAGAAACACAAAAACAGGAGATGGGTGTCCCTCAGGGTGGTATCTTGTCCGTCACACTTTTTGGATTAAAAATTAACAGCATAACTAAATGTCTTGGCCAATCTACGGAAGGGTCTCTATTTGTGGATGATTTTCTTGATCTGTTACAGATAAAAAAACATGCACACTATAGAACTACAACAATGTTTAGGCAAATTACAAAATTGGGCTGACGAAAATGGCTTTAGATTTTCAAGATCAAAAACTGTCTGTATGCACTTCTGTCAAAAACGAAAACCACACAATGATCCTGACCTCACACTCAATGGAATTAAAATTCCAGTAGTTGAACGAACTAAATTTCTTGGACTAATATATTGATTCGAAACTGTCCTTTGTTCCACACATAAAACATCTGAAGGATAAGTGCTCGAAGGCGCTGAACATTCTACGTGTTCTGTCCCATTCAGATTGGGGTGCAGACCGTGAAATGCTTCTGCGTATCTACCGTGCACTTATTAGATCAAAACTTGACTACGGCTCGATTGTCTATGGATCGGCTCGCAGCTCCTATCTACAGATGCTTGACCCTATCCAGAATCAGGGACTGCGTCTGGCACTTGGAGCTTTTCGAACAACACCTGTGAAGAGTCTCCATGTGGAGGCTAATGAGCCATCTCTAGACGATCGACGTAAGAAATTATCCTTACAGTATGCTGCTCAACTGAAATCCAATCCCAAAAACCCCGCATTCAATCTTGTATTTAATCCACAACACCAGGACATATTCAGACAAAATCAAAAGCTCATACCAACATTTGGCATCAGAATTTCAAAGTTTTTGCAGGAACTAATATGGATTTCGACACCATTGACGAGTAACATATCGGATGTACCACCATGATTCAAACACCGGATATCAATTTATCTTTGCATGAGAGGGCAAAGTCCACATTACCCGAAGAACATATCCTCTTTCGGAGTGCATCAGGACTTTCCACCATCATGGCTAAGATCTACAACGGCTCAAAAGATGGTGATAAAGTTGCGGCAGCAAGCTGTACATCTAATCACTGTTCCTCTGACTTCCAGTTGCAAAATTTTCTCTGCGGAAGTTGTGCATTACCCGAAGAACACGCATTGAAAAGGCAATCATCCTCTCTTTCGGTTCTTCAGGGCTTTGAAATCCCCTAGACTCAGATGTTCAGATCTACACTGACGGATCAAAAGATGGTGATAATGTTGCGGCAGCATGCTGTACATCTAATCACTGCTCCTCTATCCGACTCCCGGATATTGCCTCCATTTTCTCTGCGGAAGCATGTGCTATCGGTCTGGCGCTTGACCATATCGAAGAACACCGCATTGAAAAGGCAATCATCTGTTCAGACTCTCTTTCGGTTCTTCAGGCTTTGAAATCAAGAAGCCCTAGAAATACTCTAATCCAAAATCTTTTAATCCGAACATTTCGATTATCTTCTAAAACTCAAATTACTTATCTCTGGATTCCCAGTCATGTGGGTATAAAGGGGAATGAACAGGCTGATAAAGCAGCTAAGACTGCTCTTCGCCTAGCACAAACAGATTTGAAACTACCATATACGACATCAAACCTTCAATTCAGTCAGCCATCAAACACCATTGGCAACAAAGGTGGTCTACCGAAACAAACAATAAACTGTTTAAAATTCAACCTACACTTAATCCTAAACTGTCCAGTCGGAGAGACCGCAGAGAGGAAGTTGTTCTCTCTCGGCTCCGAACTGGACACACATATTTTACACATTCCTATCTATTGAGAGGGGAGGATCCTCCTACATGCCATGCATGTGATTCTCCTCTCACAGTGGAGCATATTTTATTGCATTGTATTGATTTTAAACACATACGAGATAAATACTACGATGTCTCCGACATGTACACTTTGTTTCATGCCGTGAGACATAATCGTATTTTTAATTATCTCAAAGAGATCGGTATTTTAAGCAAAATATGAACGTTTTCTCATCATACATCGTATCAACTCAACATTTCATCGTTTCATCAACATTGTGCATGAGCTTTCTCATGTGTTTTAGCCAAATTTATTTTATCCCATGCAAACCCTTTTTTTATCAAATTAACGTTTACAATCTGTGTTTTAGTCCTTACTTGCTTTTTCTTACCCTGAACTTTTATCCTGATATTAATGCATGACTTGTAGTTTGGCCCTAAATGACCTTAGTTGTCGATGGGCCGTAAAACTCAAACAAACAAACAAAACGAAATATTCTAATCCAAAATCTTTTAATCCGAACCTTTCGATTATCTTCTAAAACTCAAATTACTTATCTCTGGATTCCCAGTCATGTGGGTATAAAGGGGAATGAACAAGCTGATTAAGCAGCTAAGACTGCTCTTCGCCTAGCACAAACATATTTGAAACTACCATACACCGACATCAAACCTTTAATTCAGTCAGCCATCAAACACCATTGGCAACAAAGGTGGTCTACCGAAACATTGTTTGATTAATTTACGTTCCTATTAACAGCTATGGTCATGTAAGGACGGCCTCCCATGTATGCGGTGTGTTGCATGTATGTTGTGCGAGGTGCGTGTTTTGGGAGACTGCGGTATATTCATGTTGTGTCTTCTTGTATAGTGGAACTGATGCCCTTTTTATAGTGCTATATCACTGAAGCATGCCGCCAAAGACACCAAGCAACACACCCCACCCGGTCACATTATACTGGCAACGGGCGAACCAGTCGTCCCACTCCACTCACTGTATGCTGAGCGCCAAGCAGGAGCAGAAACTACCACTTTTATAGACTTTGGTGTGTCTCGGCCAGGGGACAGAACCCAGAGCCTTCCTCACAGGGGCGAACGCTCAACTCAAGGCCAAAAGTGAGGCGGTGCCAAGGGAGGCATTAGGAAAAAGTCAGTTAGGAAGAAGAGAAAAGATAAGATCCTAAATTAAGTCGCCTTTTACGACCATGCAATAGGGGCAGCAGGTACAATTCTACCGAAACAAACAATAAACTGTTTAAAATTCAACCTACACTTAAAGATGCTCCACCGCCGACAGAGCATAAATGATATTAATCATTTGAACAATAATTGGTGTTTAATCGTGTACATATATTCCTAATTAACACAAAAAATAGTATAAAATAATTAATTTCGCCTTTAGTGCATGCGCAATCAGTACTAAATTCCATATAGGATATAGTGTCACGGAATTTTTTCGGGATGCAATTAATTATTTTTCATATTTTTAACTTGAAGTAAAATTAGAAGCTCAAACTTTTCAATGGTGGTAATGGTGTAAAGTAAGTAACTTTTGTAACAGAAGAAAAATACTAAATCGTCTGCTCCTGTTTTTGATAGTGAAAAAATACCATTTGTCAGCGGTGAAGCATCTATAATCCTAAACCGTCCAGTCGGAGAGACCGCAGAGAGGAAGTTGTTCTCTCCCGGCTCCGAACTGGACACACATATTTTACACATTCCTATCTATTGAGAGGGGAGGATCCTCCACATGCAATGCATGTGATTCTCCTCTCACAGTGGGTAGATACGAGATAAATACTAGGATGTCTCCTACATGTACACTTTGTTCCATGTCGTGAGACATAATCGTATTTTTAATTATCTCAAAGAAATTGGTATTTTTAGCCCACCATCATCAGATGGTGGGCTATTCAAATCGCCTTTCGTCCGTGGTCCGTCGTCCGTCCGTCCTTCCGTCCGTCCGTCCGTCCGTCCGTTAACAATTCTTGTTACCGCTATTTCTCAGAAAGTGCTAAAGGGATCTTTTTCAAATTTCATATGTAGGTTCCCCTAAGACCCTAGTTGTGCATATTGCATTTTGGGACCGATCGGTGAACAAGATGGCCGACAGGCGGCCATCTTGGATTTTGATAGTTAAAGTTTGTTACCGCTATTTCTCAAAAAGTACTGAAGGCATCTTTCTCAAATTTCATATATAGGTTCCCCTAGGACCCTAGTTGTGCATATTGCATTTTGGAATCGATCGGTGAACAAGATGGCCGACAGGCGGCCATCTTGGATTTTGATAGTTAAAGTTTGTTACCGCTATTTCTCAAAAAGTACTGAAGGCATCTTTCTCAAATTTCATATATAGGTTCCCCTAGGACCCTAGTTGTGTATATTGCATTTTGGGACCGATCGGTGAACAAGATGGCCGACAGCCATCTTGGATTTTGATAGTTAAAGTTTGTTACCGCTATTTCTCAAAAAGTGCTGAAGGGATCTTTCTCAAATTTCATATACAGGTTCCCCTAGAACCCTAGTTGTGCATATTGCATTTTGGGACCGATCGGTGAACAAGATGGCCGACAGGCGGCCATCTTGGATTTTGATAGTTAAAGTTTGTTACCACAATTTCTCAAAAAGTACTGAAGGGATCTTTCTCAAATTTCATATACAGGTTTCCCTAGAACCCTAGTTGTGCATAGTGCATTTTGGGACCGATCGGTGAACAAGATGGCTGACAGGCGGCCATCTTGGATTTTGATAGTTAAAGTTTGTTACCGCTATTTCTCAAAAAGTACTGAAGGGATCTTTCTCAAATTTCATATATAGGTTCCCCTAGGACCCTAGTTGTGCATATTGCATTTTGGGACCGATCAATGAACAAGATGGCCGACCGACGGCCATCTTGGAATTTGATAGTTAAAGTTTGTTGTAGCTATTTCTCAGAAAGTACGTAAGGGATCTTTCTCAAATTCCATTGATAGGTTCCTCTTGTACCCTAGTTGTGCATAGTACCTTTTAGGACTGATGCATAATGCCTTTCGGGACTGATCGGTAAACAAGATGGCCAACCGGCCGGCATCTTAGATTTCATTGTTGAAGTTTGTTACCACTATTTCTTAGAAAGTACTACAGCGATCTGTATCATATTTTATATGTAGTGTGTTTGAAAAAGTTTGAAAAGCAGGGAAAAGATTCCTCTTTCCATTGTCAGACATAGATCATTCTTTGGTGGGCGCCAAGATCCCTCTGATCCAATGTCCTGTGTAACAATATGTCATAAGTGTAACATAACACTGTTGTTAGACAAAAAGGGAAATAACTTGTAGAACTTATGATCAGAACAATGTATTTCTTCTTTTCTTATATAACAAATAACACATAGACTTTTAAGTAAAATTATGCAAGAGTGGGTTTCATGATATTTATGGATAAAACCCTAGTGAAATTGAGCAAAATACTAGTAAAGTCTTTTGAAAAGAATAAAACTGAAATTTTTCATCATACTCACGTCGCACTTTAGGCACATTGGCTTCATACAGGTCCTCAACTTCTGTATCGGCGCTCAAATCAGCAACTGCATGTCAGAAAAATAGATAAAAAATTATACCAATATTGCGATATTTACAATTTTTGGTGGGATGAAAGAAGCTTAAAATATTCAACTTTGTGTTGTCTTGATTCTTTTATTCACTTTTGTTGTCGTTTTAACCATTTTGCGTCATATACATTTCTTTGCACTATTGCTTTTTTATGAGTTTAGACATTTGCGTTTACACTTGCAATCATCATTTTGGGATCCTTTCAGTTCTGTGATCTCGTCAACAATTCTGTCGTTGGGATTTGTCGTTGAATGTTCTATTTAGGATGAAGATTTGTTAACAATGTTAAAAATTTAGACAATTCCATGACCTATATCACATAAACACGTGTTTATGTGTAAAGGGTAATAACTCTTACAATGTTCTTGCTATCCAATGTTCTGTGTAACAATATTCCATCAGTGTAACATAACACTGTTATTAGACAAAAAGGGAAATAACTTGTAAAACTTATGATCAGAACTATGTATTTCTTCTTTTCTTATATAACAAATAACACAGACTTTTAGGTGAAATTATGCAAGAGTGGGTTTCATGATATTTATGGATAAAACGTTTACTGTGAAATTGAGCAAAATACTAGTAAAGTCTTTTGAAAAGAATAAAACTGAAATTTTTCATCATACTCACGTCGCACTTTAGGCACATTGGCTTCATACAGGTCCTCAACTTCTATATCGGCGCTCAAATCAGCAACTGCATGTCAGAAACAAGAGGCCCAAAGGGCCTTAACGGTCATCTGACTACCTTGGCAATAGTAAAATTAATTATATATGGTGTCACTTTGTCAGGACCATGTCAGGATCATTTTCAATTTCTTTCAACAAATTTTATTTCAAACAAGAGGCCCAAGGGCCTTAACATATAGGAAATTAATTAGATATAGTGTCATTGTAGCCATCTTCGATTTTGGATCGACCAAAAAATAACAACACTTTGTCGGGACCATGTCGGGATCATTTCATGCAAGTTTCAGCCAAATCGCATCAGTAGAACTTGAGAAGTTCAAAATGTGTTTTCAAGATGGCGGCTGCAGCGGCCATCTTGGATTTCGGATCGACCTAAAAAATAACACTTTGTCGGGACCATGTCAGAATCATTTCATGCAAGTTTCAGCCAAATCGCACTGGTAAAACTTGAGAAGAAGTTCAAAATGTGTTTTCAAGATGGCAGCTGTGGTGGCCATCTTGGATTTCGGATCAACCCGAAAAATAACAAAACTTTGTCGGGACCATGTCAGGATCATTTCATGCAAGTTTCAGCCAAATCGCACCCGTAGAACTTGAGAAGAAGTTCAAAATGTGTTTTCAAGATGGCGGCTGTGGCGGCCATCTTGGATTTCGAATCGACCTGAAAAATAACAACACTTTGTCGGGACCATGTCAGGATCATTTCATGCAAGTTTCAGCCAAATCGCACAGGTAGAACTTGAGAAGAAGTTCAAAATGTGTTTTCAAGATGGCGGCCATCTTGGATTTCGGATTGACCCGAAAAATAACAACACTTTGTCGGGACCATGTCAGGATCATTTCATGCAAGTTTCAGCCAAATCGCATCGGTAGAACTTGAGAAGAAGTTCAAAATGTGTTTTCAAGATGGCGGCTGTGGCGGCCATCTTGGATTTCGGATCGACCCAAAAAATAACAACACTTTGTCGGGACCATGTCAGGATCATTTCATGCAAGTTTCAGCCAAATCGCATTGGTAGAACTTACGAAGAAGTTCAAAATGTGTTTTCAAGATGGCGGCTGTGGCGGCCATCTTGGATTTCGGATCGACCCGAAAAATAACAACACTTTGTCGGGACCATGTCAGGATCATTTCATGCAAGTTTCTGCCAAATCGCACTGGTAGAACTTGAGAAGAAGTTCAAAATGTGTTTTCAAGATGGCGGCTGTGGCGGCCATCTTGGATTTCGAATCGACCCGAAAAATAACAACACTTTGACGGGACCATGTCAGGATGATTTCATGCAAGTTTCAGCCAAATCGCACTGGTAGAACTTGAGAAGAAGTTCAAAATGTGTTTTCAAGATGGCGGCTGTGGCGGCCATCTTGGATTTCGAATCGACCTGAAAAATAACAACACTTTGTCGGGACCATGTCAGGATCATTTCATGCAAGTTTCAGCCAAATCGCACTGGTAGAACTTGAGAAGAAGTTCAAAATGTGTTTTCAAGATGGCGGCTGTGGCGGCCATCTTGGATTTCGGATCGACCCGAAAAATAACAACACTTTGTCGGGACCATGTCAGGATCATTTCATGCAAGTTTCAGCCAAATCGCACCGGTAGAACTTGAGAAGAAGTTCAAAATGTGTTTTCAAGATGGCGGCTGTGGCGGCCATCTTGGATTTTGGATCGACCCGAAAAATAACAACACTTTGTCGGGACCATGTCAGGATCATTTCATGCAAGTTTCAGCCAAATCGCATTGGTAGAACTTGAGAAGAAGTTCAAAATGTGTTTTCAAGATGGCGGCTGTGGCGGCCATCTTGGATTTCGGATCGACCCGAAAAATAACAACACTTTGTCGGGACCATGTCAGGATCATTTCATGCAAGTTTCAGCCAAATCGCACCGGTAGAACTTGAGAAGAAGTTCAAAATGTGTTTTCAAGATGGCGGCTGTGGCGGCCATCTTGGATTTCGGATCGACCCAAAAAATAACAACACTTTGTCGGGACCATGTCAGGATCATTTCATGTAAGTTTCAGCTAAATGGCACTGGTAGAACTTGAGAAGAAGCTCAAAATGTGAAAAGTTAACGCACGGCGCACGGCGGACGGCGCACGGCGGACGACGACGGACGAAACATGATGACTATAGGTCATCCTGACCCTTCGGGTCAGATGACCTAAAAATCGATAAAATTTATACCAATATTGCGATATTTAACAATATTTCATAAGTGTAGCATAAAAACTGTTGTTAGGCAAAAAGGGAAATAACTTCTAGAACTTCTGATCAGAACTATGTATTTCTTCTATTTTTATATAACAAATAACACATAGACTTTTAAGTAAATTTATACCGGAATGAGGTTCATGGTATTTAGGGATAAAACGCTTTCTGTAAGATTGAGCAAAGTTATAGTTAAGATTATCAAAAAGAAAATAAACAGTGTTTTTGGCGAGGATCACCTCGCCATTGTGATCGTGGTTGCAAAATTCTCTTTCAGTCAATTTCCTCAATATGATTGGCTTAGAACTTGCTCGCAGATACTAGCGCTCCTAACGGCAGTGTATTCAACAACTTTGATTTTACCGGGAATTTTAAATAGCAAATTTTGAATATGAAAGTTACTGAAATAAGCGTATCTGTAATGTTGAAATAGAAGTAGATAACTGCTTTCATATCCTTACCACTACCCAATACACTATCCAAATGATCTTAGGTTGGAAAATTTTCACTTGAATTGTTTACAATGTATCTAGACTTTCCGTCCCGAAAATGTTGTTAACAATGCATGAAGACGTTTCGTCCCGAAAATGCTTCGCTTCGCCCCACGCGTTTTGTCCCTACTAGTGACAATTATCCCGCAACGGAAAAAATGAAATCAATGTTTCACTTCAAACATCAAAATTTTTACAATAATGATTTTTGTAATTTGAATCATATTAGTTCGGGAGCAAATAAATCTCGGGACGAAATGGAGATTTGTTTATCACGGCTGCGTTATGCCACATGTACGTGTAAATCCACAATGGAAGAAAGACAACTCTAAGAAAATTTAGGATAAACTTTGTAAACTGATCAAATAGCGCGTGAGAGACGATGAACATTTTCTAAATGTCCAAGCTGGCGTAATCTTCCAACTTACGGCAGTTAATAAGGTATGAATATTTACCACATCCATAATTATCGATAATTTTATAAGCACATGTATACATTATCAGATTATATATACATATTAAAGCACGTATAGAGGTTGTCACTAAAAACATTTTAGCCACTTTCATCACATGTAGGCCTACAGGAGCTTGACGTTCTGATAATATATATAACGTATTCAGTAAACTACGTAATTAACGAAGTATTTTTGGTCCGAATGACAAAAATCATACATAAAATGTTCGTATAACTCGAAGTGAGATTTTTTTTGACTACTTCATTTGTAGATCGATGAAAATGCCGATTTCTTTTTCATAATTCTTCCGTAGAACGGCACTTAAAAAGCTGTTTCAATCTACAACAAACGTGGAGAAAACGGTTAAATGTTTAGCAATTATCCTGAGTTATACTTTATCAACAATCATCAGAGATTAGTAATTAAAACTTACATAAACATACTCCCGATTCTCACTTGCATTGTGTGATCACTCGAGCGGAACTAATCTCTACCACCTGGCACAGTCTTACAAAGGGGTGTTCTCTTAACGCCAACATATTTATCAACCACAGGTAGGTGT
The DNA here is from genome assembly GCF_041381155.1 of Argopecten irradians. Classification (NCBI taxonomy): domain Eukaryota; kingdom Metazoa; phylum Mollusca; class Bivalvia; order Pectinida; family Pectinidae; genus Argopecten; species Argopecten irradians. Next base: position 33,433 of record NW_027187507.1, on the reverse strand, counting down.
TGTTTTAGGAAACAATAGGAAGGCAATTATATACTGTTTCATATAAGCTGTCTTTATTTTCACCTGTAAAGTCACTTGAGATTTACCTGTATTTGATAAAAATTCCTTCAATATATTCCGTATTATATACAACGTAAATTATTAATCAAAGATAATCAGTGCTTTAATATGCTAAGAATTAATATGGAGCTACATGTGGATTATTAAGAACGATGCATTTTGAGTTCCAGGTGAAATATTTTTTTACAAATCATATCTCAATTTTATCAGAAAAACAGGTTTCTTGATCAGTGTATATTCGAATGTAACAGTATTTCTGTTTTGACATAGGAGTTCCAGTAGGGCTACATTCTTAGCCAACTTTCATTTCTTGTGACCGTGCATAGTTGCGCATGATTTCTCTTATCGCATAGACGTACACCGTGAAGTATTTGGTTAGAAAATGAGTGGAGAAAAACAATATCACAAAAGTTTAAATTAATATTGTCGGAAATTTTGACCTGTTGATTATAGTTTAAGTTGGTAATCTATTGAAGCCGACACAAACACACATTATGATGTTTTATAAACATTGGTAATAATATATAATTGGGGTTTAATGTTCTATATGTATTTTTGATACAAAATATTTTTAGAAGTCACTTAATAATGTAAAAATACTAAATGAAATGAGATTGAAGACTGTTACTTAGGGTCTAAACCATATTCATTTTAATACACATTATAGATGTTAATGTTGCAATACTGGCAAAATTATTTCAAGTCCATATGTTGAAGGTCTTGTAATTCTCAAAATGTTGCAAACTTTTAGTGCTCAGAATACCAAATTAACAGTTTTCTAATTTTTTCTGTTTAAAGATTATAGTACATATACCAATTTGTATCCAGTAACAATGTTTGACCGAAATTCAACCATAGGAAAGAAATTTATATGTTATTTCTAACATGCACAAAAATATATAATTTTACTGCGCTGTTAACGGACAACAGTTTAATTATTGGATGCTCTTTTGCTATAATGATATACAAATGTACATGTACATTTACATTATAATGTAACATCACGCTGATCTAGAAATACCATCTTAGGATAAGAAAGCAGGAAAATTATATAATTATGATAAATGATGCATCCTAATGCAACTTTCAAAATATATTGTATGTTCTGTTAACTTAAAAAGGTCAGTCAAGTACAAGTAAAATTTGGAAATCATATTTGACATAAATTCACTTACTCTTTGGTAGGTTATTAACGCAGATGTTACATGTACATGTACTATATATGTATATAAGGTCACTTAACAGACATATATGGAAGACCTTGTGGAAATATATCACTTTTCAACAGGCAAAAGGCTTATATTATTTCAAACTTTTAATCAAATTAGTGTTACACTAAGTTGAAACTGGATAATTCCTTTTTGGATTTTTTCTTTGATATTTCTGAATGGTAAAGTTACTTCCATGTGAAATAAGTTTCAAAGAACTTTTGCTTGATTTTAGTATCAATCTATTGAAAATATAATGAGATTTATACCAGAGATTTTAGATATATGAAGGAAATCTTTAAAATTCTTGAAATAAAATCATTGTGAATTTAATTTAATTTCATCCATAGATTCTATTGTTATATTTTCATAGATATTAACAGAAACATATATTATGTATATATGTATCTGATATTAAATATGAACACTTATTGAAATGAAAATTAATCAATATACACTTAGATAAGTATCAACACAGGTAACTTTTACAGGTAAATTTACCTGTGGCATTGGGTCTGCCTTTAGGAAAAAGACTATAACCACTGTCACAACAAACAACTCTACAGCTAAATCCAAAATGTTGGCGTTCAGAGATACACCCCTTACAAATGCAATCACACAAAAGCCTACACGATCACTGTTTTTAGTGCGATTACATCTTTGAGTATGAACAATACTAGTTCTTTGAACTTTTTACTCGGCAAAATGAACTTATCACTGTGCCCATGCACACATGCATATGCATATACTTATACTTCTGTGTGCACATTATCAGATACATTATATGACAACTGCTGTATTACAATCAATTTATGAAGGACAAAACTCCAAAGAACAGGAGGACTAAAGAACAACAGAAAATAAATTTCAATAATATTTACTCTAAACTGGTATTGTTATTTATAAAAAAAAAAGTGTTTAATTATATGATATTAGCCTTTTCGGTAATTACTCTGTTAATACATTTATTGTTTTCTTATGTTTTACAGAATGTCTACATGCAAGTATCATTTCAATTGGAACCAGTCCAGGAGAAAAAATGTGTGAACAAAATGAAAGAAATCATTTCAACTGTGGTAGCTTAATACTGTAATAGTTTTTGATATGAAAATAATTACTATCATCATACTCAAATTCCATATATATAATACATTTAATGTTGTAAACATTTATGATCCAAATAATTACCATCATCATCTTCATTCCATATATACAATACACATAAGTGGTGTGATTTGTGAATTTTACTTTAATATGCATATACTTGGTATTTGTTTATTTTCTATGACATCTACATGCTTGAAATAAAAAGAATAAATAAAACATTAAATTTATAACACAATATGACATTAGTTGTTAATATTTTTAGCCCACCATCATCAGATGGTGGGCTATTCAAATCGCCTTTCGTCCGTGGTCCGTCGTCCGTCCGTCCGTCCGTCCGTCCGTCCGTCCGTCCGTTAACAATTCTTGTTACCGCTATTTCTCAGAAAGTACAGAAGGGATCTTTCTCAAATTTCATATGTAGGTTCCCCTAGGACCCTAGTTGTGCATATTGCATTTTGGGACCGATCGGTGAACAAGATGGCTGACAGGCGGCCATCTTGGATTTTGATAGTTAAAGTTTGTTACCGCTATTTCTCAAAAAGTGCTGAAGGGATCTTTCTCAAATTTCTTATACAGATTCCCATAGGACCCTAGTTGTGCATATTGTATTTTGGGACCGATCGGTGAACAAGATGGCCGACAGGCGGCCATCTTGGATTTTGATAGTTAAAGTTTGTTACCGCTATTTCTCAAATTGTGAAGAAGGGATCTTTCTCAAATTTCATATACAGGTTCCCCTAGGACCCTAGTTGTGCATATTGTATTTTGAGACTGATCGGTCAACAAGATGGCCGAAAGGCAGCCATCTTGGATTTTGATAGTTAAAGTTTGTTACCGCTATTTCTCAAAAAGTGCTGAAGAGATCTTTCTCAAATGTCTTCTACAGGTTCCCCTAGGACCCTAGTTGTGTATATTGTATTTGCGGACCGATCGGTCAACAAGATGGCCGACAGGCGGCCATCTTGGATTTTGATAGTTAAAGTTTGTTACCGCTATTTCTCAAAAAGTGATGAAGGGATCTTTCTCAAATTTCATATACAGGTTCCCCTAGGACCCTAGTTGTGCATATTGCATTTTGGGACCGATCAGTGAACAAGATTGCTGACAGGCGGCCATCTTGGATTTTGATAGTTAAAGTTTGTTATCACTTTTTCTCAAAAAGTGCTAAAGGGATCGTCTCAAATTTCATATACAGGTTCAATATACAAGATGACCGACCGATGGCCATCTTGGATTATGATAGTTAAAGTTTGTTATCGCTATTTCTCAGCGAGTACTGAAGGGATCTTTCTCAAATTCCATGCATAGTTTCCCCTTGTACCCTTGTTGTGCATAGTACCTTTTAGGACTAATCCATAATGCCTTTCGGGACTGATCGGTAAACAAGATGGCCAACCGGCCGCCACCTTAGATTTCATTGTTGTAGTTTGTTACCACTATTTCTTAGAAAGTACTTATAGCGATCTGTCTCAAATTTTATATGTAGTGTGTTTGAAAAAGTTTGAAAAGCCGGGAAAAGATCCCTCTTTCCATTGTCAGTCATAGATCATTCTTTGGTGGGCGCCAAGATCCCTCTGGGATCTCTTGTTAGAAAACATATTAAGATTATTGTTAATAATACACTAATCATCATCTTCGGCATACTTTATTCAAAATAAATTAGATAAATAATTTGCATAACACAGGTTGTCTTATGTTTTCCCTCCTTGACTATCAATCTTCTCTGATCACTCTGAAAATGGTGATTTTACCTTTTTCGGTCGCCACATGAACTGCCTTAAATCAATTATATCCAATGCAATGAGACAACTGCATTTATTATAACGCTGTAAGGCAATTTCTGCAAGATCAGCTTACATTGTTAATTTACATTGAACATATACATGCACAGTATGGTACCTTATTTATATCTCCTTTCCTATTTTCAATATACCTTGATGACTTGGAATCTTATCTGGCGGAAAAAGAATGTTAATTGTCTGACAACTATTGACAAATTATTTACAGATAATATTGAAATGTATCCCAAACTTTTATTAGGTCATCTGACCCGAAGGGTCAGGATGACCTATAGTCGTCATGTTTCGTCCGTCGTCGTCCGCCGTCAGCCGTCCGCCGTCCGCCGTGCGCCGTCCGCCGTGCGTTAACTTTTCACATTTTGAACTTCTTCTCAAGTTCTACCAGTGCAATTTGGCTGAAACTTGCATGAAATGATCCTGCCATGGTCCCGACAAAGTGTTGTTATTTTTTGGGTCGATCCGAAATCCAAGATGGCCGCCACAGCCGCCATCTTGAAAACACATTTTGAACTTCTTCTCAAGTTCTACCGGTGCGATTTGGCTGAAACTTGCATGAAATGATCCTGACATGGTCCCGACAAAGTGTTGTTATTTTTTGGGTCGATCCGAAATCCAAGATGGCCGCCACAGCCGCCATCTTGAAAACACATTTTGAACTTCTTCTCAAGTTCTACCGGTGCGATTTGGCTGAAACTTGCATGAAATGATCCTGACATGGTCCCGACAAAGTGTTGTTACTTTTCGGGTCGATCCGAAATCCAAGATGGCCGCCACAGCCGCCATCTTGAAAACACATTTTGAACTTCTTCTCAAGTTCTACCGGTGCGATTTGGCTGAAACTTGCATGAAATGATCCTGACATGGTCCCGACAAAGTGTTGTTATTTTTCGGGTCAATCCGAAATCCAAGATGGCTGCCACAGCCGCTATCTTTAAAACACATTTTGAACTTCTTCTCAAGTTCTACCAGTGCGATTTGGCTGAAACTTGCATGAAATGATCCTGACATGGTCCCGACAAAGTGTTGTTATTTTTTGGGTCAATCCGAAATCCAAGATGGCCGCCACAGCCGCCATCTTGAAAACACATTTTGAACTTCTTCTCAAGTTCTTCCGGTGTAATCGGGCTGAAACTTGCATGAAATGATCCTGACATGGTCCCGACAAAGTGTTGTTATTTTTCGGGTCAAACCGAAATCCAAGATGGCCGCCAAAGCCGCCATCTTGAAAGCACATTTTGAACTTCTTCTCAAGTTCTACCGGTGCGATTTGGCTGAAACTTGCATGAAATGATCCTGACATGGTCTCGACAAAGTGTTGTTATTTTTCGGGTCGATCCGAAATCCAAGATGGCCGCCACAGTCGCCATCTTGAAAATACATTTTGAACTTCTTCTCAAGTTCTACCGGTGTAATCGGGCTGAAACTTGCATGAAATGATCCTGACATGGTCCCGACAAAGTGTTGTTATTTTTCGGGTCTATCCGAAATCCAAGATGGCCGCCACAGCCGCCATCTTGAAAACACATTTTGAACTTCTTCTCAAGTTCTACCGGTGCAATTTGGCTGAAACTTGCATGAAATGATCCTGACATGGTCCCGACAAAGTGTTGTTATTTTTCGGGTCAATCCAAATTTCAAGATGGCAGCCACAGCCGCCATCTTGAAAACATATTTTGAACTTCTTCTCAAGTTCTACCGGTGCGATTTGGCTGAAACTTGCATGAAATGATCCTGACATGGTTCCGACAAAGTGTTGTTATTTTTCGGGTCAATCCGAAATCCAAGATGGCCGCCAAAGCCGCCATCTTGAAAGCACATTTTGAACTTCTTCTCAAGTTCTACTGGTGCGATTTGGCTGAAACTTGCATGAAATGATCCTGACATGGTCCCGACAAAGTGTTGTTATTTTTCGGGTCGATCCGTAATCCAAGATGGCCGCCAAAGCCGTCATCTTGAAAACACATTTTGAACTTCTTCTCAAGTTCTACCAGTTTGATTTGGCTGAAACTTGCATGAAATGATCCTGACATGGTCCCGACAAAGTGTTGTTATTTTTCGGGTCAATCCGAAAACCAAGATGGCTGCCACAGCCGCTATCTTTAAAACACATTTTGAACTTCTTCTCAAGTTCTACCAGTGCGATTTGGCTGAAACTTGCATGAAATGATCCTGAAAGACACCATCAATCTCAGACAATTTACACTATACACCAAAACTCCAACAACAGGTGGCCGCCCATCAGGTGGTGTGGCGGTGGCGGTGCATAAAAACGTTCCTCACAGACACATTCAGCTAAATACCACCTTACAAGCTGTTGCTATAAGCGCAACTCTTCACCGAAAAATAACAGTCTGTTCTATATATTTACCTCCAAATACTCCATTTAGTTGTGATGAACTGAGTAACATCGTATCACAACTACCAGTGCCATATATTATCATGGGTGACTTTAACGGTCATAATAGCCTCTGGGGCTCCCCAGGCACTGACGATAGAGGTAGACGTATCGAAGATTTTATTAATAAAAACAGCTTATGTCTTTATAACACCAATGCCCCAACATATTTACACCCTGCCTCTGGCTCGCTTACCCACATTGATTTATCGTTGTGCCATCCATCAATTCTTCTGGATTATGAGTGGATGGTCAACGGTGATCTCTGTGGGAGCGATCACTTTCCAATTATACTTAAAAAACATAGGGTCACCAAAACTTGAGGAGCCTATTCCTCGTTGGAATCTACATAAGGCGGACTGGGTTCAATTTAAAAATTTGTGCGCAGAGGAGCTCATTGAGGATAAATTTTTGAACCTCGATGACCCCATTAAAATTTTCACAGAAGCGCTCACTTCTATCGCTACAAAAACCATACCAAAATCCGTGCCAAAACCTACAAAGTTTCGTCTCTCAAATGATTCATTTATCAATAGATCTGGTAGAAATTCCGCTCTGAGGCGGTACTTGGCTTCCCCAACCGTCTCAAACTATAACAATTTTAAAATTTGGAGAGCAAAAGCTCGAAGGTCTATCAAATCCGACAAGAAAAGTACTTGGAAAGAGTACGTCTCAAAAATTAATTCCAATACATCTTCGAAGAAAGTTTGGGAAATGATTGGAAAAATCAGTGGGAAAAGAAAAGCAACACCATCCTCCCACCTCATTAACAACAATAAAATATTTTCTTCAAAGTCCGAAATAGCTGACGCCTTTGCCAAAAATTTTGCTAAAAATTCATCCATCAAAAATCATTCCAAAAAATTTCAAAAATTTAAAAAGGAAAAGGAAAAGAGACGTCTTAATTTTAAATCCTCCAATAGTGAAAGTTACAATAGGCCTTTCGAGATACCAGAATTGCTCGAGTCCCTTGAGAAATCAAAGGACTCGGCAGCTGGACCAGACGAAATTCCATATATGTTTTTAAAACAATTACCAGACTCTTCACTAAAATGTCTTTTAACTATATTTAATCAAGTTTACTCTTCTGGCAAAATTCCTGAGTCTTGGAAGGAATCTACTATTATACCCCTTCCGAAGCCCGGGAAAGATGCTACTGATGCCAATAACTATCGTCCTATTTCATTGACAAGTTGTATTTGTAAAACTTTAGAACGTATGATAAATACCAGATTAGTTTGGTTCCTGGAATCAAACAATATTTTAAGTCCTTTGCAAAGCGGCTTTAGAAACCGCATGGGAACGGTAGACCACTTAGTTAGACTAGAAACATTTATACGAGAAGCATTTGCCAAGAAAGAACATCTTGTGGCCGTATTCTTTGACCTTGAAAAGGCATACGACACAACTTGGCAATATGGAATCATGAACGATCTCCTTGATATCGGTATACGTGGTAATTTGCCAAAGTTTATATCAAATTTTATATCTGACAGGCATTTCAAAGTTCGAACTGGTTCAACTTATTCAGAAACAGAAACACAGGAGATGGGCGTCCCTCAGGGTGGTATCTTGTCCGTCACACTTTTTGGACTAAAAATTAACAGCATAACCAAATGTCTTGGCCAATCTACGGAAGGGTCTCTATTTGTGGATGATTTCTTGATCTGTTACAGATAAAAAAACATGCACACTATAGAACGACAACTACAACAATGTTTAGGCAAATTACAAAATTGGGCTGACGAAAATGGCTTTAGATTTTCAAGATCTAAAACTGTCTGTATGCACTTGTCAAAAACGAAAAACCACACAATGATCCTGACCTCACACTCAATGGAATTAAAATTCCAGTAGTTGAACAAACTAAATTTCTTTGACTAATATTTGATTCGAAACTGTCCTTTGTTCCACATATCAAACATCTGAAGGATAAGTGCTCGAAGGCGCTGAACATTCTACGAGTTCTTTCCCATTCTGATTGGGGTGCAGACCGTGAAATGCTTCTACGTATCTATCGGGCACTTATTAGATCAAAACTTGACTACGGCTCTATTGTCTATGGATCGGCTCGCAGCTCCTATCTACAGATGCTTGACCCTATACAGAATCAGGGACTGCGTCTGGCACTTGGAGCTTTTCGAACAACACCTGTGAAGAGCCTCCATGTGGAAGCTAATGAGCCATCTCTAGACGATCGACGAAAGAAATTATCCTTACAGTATGCTGCTCAACTGAAATCCAACCCCAAAAATCCTGCATTTAACCTTGTATTCAATCCACAACACCAAGAAATATTTACACAAAATCAAAAGCTCATACCAACATTTGGCATCAGAATTTCAAAATTTTTGCTGGAACTTAATATAACTTTCGACACCATTGACGAGTACACCGTATCGGATGTACCACCATGGCTCATTCAAACACCTGATATCAATTTATCTCTACATGAGAGGGCAAAATCCAGTGCATTACCCGAAGAACACAAATCCTCCTTTCGGGAGTGCATTAGGGCTTTCCCTGACCATGTTCAGATCTACACTGACGGATCAAAAGATGGTGATAAAGTTGCGGCAGCATGCTGTACATCTAATCACTGCTCCTCTATCCGACTCCCGGATATTGCCTCCATTTTCTCTGCGGAAGCATGTGCTATCGGTCTGGCGCTTGACCATATCGAAGAACACCGCATTGAAAAGGCAATCATCTGTTCAGACTCTCTTTCGGTTCTTCAGGCTTTGAAATCAAGAAGCCCTAGAAATACTCTAATCCAAAATCTTTTAATCCGAACATTTCGATTATCTTCTAAAACTCAAATTACTTATCTCTGGATTCCCAGTCATGTGGGTATAAAGGGGAATGAACAGGCTGATGAAGCAGCTAAGACTGCTCTTCGCCTAGCACAAACAGATTTGAAACTACCATACACCGACATCAAACCTTCAATTCAGTCAGCCATCAAACACCATTGGCAACAAAGGTGGACTACCGAAACAAACAATAAACTGTTTAAAATTCAACCTACACTTAATCCTAAACTGTCCAGTCGGAGAGACCGCAGAGAGGAAGTTGTACTCTCTCGGCTCCGAACTGGACACACATATTTTACACATTCCTATCTATTGAGAGGGGAGGATCCTCCTACATGCCATGCATGTGATTCTCCTCTCACAGTGGAGCATATTTTATTGCATTGTATTGATTTTAAACACATACGAGATAAATACTACGATGTCTCCGACATGTACACTTTGTTTCATGCCGTGAGACATAATCGTATTTTTAATTATCTCAAAGAGATCGGTATTTTAAGCAAAATATGAACGTTTTCTCATCATACATCGTATCAACCCAACATTTCATCGTTTCATCAACATTGTGCATGAGTTTTCTCATGTGTTTTAGCCAAATTTATTTTATCCCATGCAAACCTTTTTTTTTATCAAATTAACGTTTACAATCTGTGTTTTAGTCCTTACTTGATTTTTCTTACCCTGAACTTTTATCATGATATTAATGCATGACTTGTAGTTTGGCCCTAAATGACCTTAGTTGTCGATGGGCCGTAAAACTCAAACAAACAAACAAAATCCTGACATCGTCCCGACAAAGTGTTGTTACATCTCTGGTTGATCCCAAATCGAAGATGGCTACCATGGCACTATATCTAATTAACTTCCTACATGTTAAGGCCCTTTGGCCTCTTGTTTGAAAGAAAATTTGTTGAAAGAAATTGAAAATGATTCTGACATTGTCCTGACAAAGTGACACCATATGAAATTAAATTTACCATTGCCAAGGTAGTCAGATGACCGGTAAGGCCCTTTGGGCCTCTTGTCATTTTATATGGCGATGACACTGTTCTACAACAAATGTTAAACAGATTTGAATAATATTGCATTACATTATTGCATTACATGGAAATTATTATCTAATATATCAGAAAGATAAAAGTTGTAATATTCTCAAAACGTAAATTGGCCCAACAACACCAGTTTACGTTATGGGATATAGAATTATTTTGATAAGAAGGGTATACATATCTATGTATATTTTTTAACATTAATGGTAGCGTTTTTAAAGAAAAGGAAAAAACTGCTGAACAAACAATAAAATCAGTGTCTACTATTTTTAAGAAACAAAGGAATGTATCCCTTCCTGTTGATTTTAAACTGAAAATATTTTAGTCACTTGTAATGCCAGTTTTATTATACTCATCAGAAGTATGGGGATTTGAAAATACAAATATTGTAGAAAAAATCATTTGTAATTTCCTCAAGTTAAAAAAGTGTATAAAACAATTCATGGTTTATGGCGAGCTAACAAGATACCCAATTGATATTGGAATAAAATGTAGAATAATTACTTTTTGGCATAATGTATACTTAACATGAAAATAGACCATACGTTTTTAGCTCGCCTATTCGAAGAATAGGGGGAGCTAATGTTGTCACCCCGGCGTCGGCGTCGGCGTCAGCGTTGGCGTCCCATTTCACGGTAAAGTTTTTGAGCAAGCTTCTGTTTCGTCAATTGTTTAAGCTTAAGTCATCATAAATGTTTATGATTTTATTTTCCTAATGTGTATGGATGCTGAACGTGATAATACAACCAATTTGGGGCCCTTTAGGTTTTTTTTAGTCTGTTAATTTGTCATACTTCCATGTTTAAATAGTAAATACTTGAACAACAACTTCTTCTGAATAGGCGAGCTTTACCGTTCTCCGACAGCTCTTGTTTAAATGGCTGTAAGATGTTTAAGATATTTTATCATAGCTAGTTTAAATCATGTTTGGATATATCAATCAACTTGCTGTTTTACAAAAGACTAATTACAAAAACTTGTTAAAAGTAGACCAATTGACCAGTTTATTCAGAAATGGTATGACTATATTGATAAGTCTTCTTGAGGACTGACATATTCTATATTTAAGACATTTTGGCATAGAAAAATATGCCTCTTGTCTGTCTCTGCTGCAAAAACAATACTTGTTAACTGATACTTTGGTCCCAGGAACTTAATGAGAATAGCAATTCAGAATGGATATTTTAATTGACATCAAATTAACAAGGAAAAGGTTAAAGATGCTATAAAGTCATTTGGCATATAACACCATAGGAAATATTAGAATGGGCTCCTAAGAGTATAGTATATGTTTCTTATTTAACACCTTGGTGTCCAAGGAATCCTCAAAAGTCCAAACTGGAAGGAACACTAGCAAACTTTATTTCTTATTGTCCAAAAAAATGTTGACTTTAGAAATATATCCTCCAATCATTGAGACCGAGCCATTTAGTACTTTCAGTACTTTGATTTATAGCATTCTTACAACTGTACCTAATGTGATGCCATAAATACATGAGGCCCGCTGGCCGTTGGTCAGAATTATATACATTATTAGATAATCCCTGATGTTATATATGTCGACTCTCGTTGCATTCTTAAGGTTTTTTTTCACCTTATCTGCTCTGAGAAGTATTTTATTGACATGGTCTGATTTAAAAAAGTTGGCTGTGTCCTCCGGAGTAATTCTTTCGTCTGAAAATTAAAAAAACTCAATTGCGATTTGTTACAATTAGTGACTCTTATTGGACATCATAAACTGTAATTTTACAGTAAAGGCTATCCGCTAACAAGGTAGGACCTATTTTGAAATAGCACAATATAATCATTACGCCTTGAAGATTGTCTTTCTTAAGATTTAACAGAAAACGTGAAACATCTTCAATACAATAGCAGAGAAATATATATTACAGAATGCAAAGAAACTGGGACTTACCGCTTGCTTTCACAGCAACTTCCACCCGTCTGATAGCTGATGGCCTTGCCATGGAACGCCGCCATCTCATGACTGCATCTGATAACTCCGTTAGCTTGTTGTGGTCAGTGACGACTTCGTCTATCTTGAGGAATGCAATAAATTCGAGTGCAGACCCTAGGTATGATCGAATGCTTCCTGGTGATTTTGTCCGTCTCTCATCCTCGAACCACTGACGTAGTGGACCTGGCCCCTCCCACGCCTTGACACGTAGTTCACTGTCAATGTACTTCCACACCCTCCATACCGTGCAGGCGTGTTGGGAGGCGGCCAGTGGCGATTTATTTCTCTCTAAAGAAACTAGGTACTTATGGAATCTCGAGAGCACTGCATCTACAAAGTAAATAGTCCAATTGACACATATATGATGATCTAGTTACTTCATTAGCATATCTGAGTTATGTGTGTGTGTTATCATTGATTTTTTTACAAGCGGTGGAGCACATTGATATGTCACTGAAGATTCGAGTTTTATAGAACACACACTGGTATAAAGATATAAAAAAGATTATATTTGCAATAACACTTACTATCTGTCCAGCTGTTCGCAGGAAAAGTCACTGCTTCCTCCTGAATTGAAATGTATTTCCAATCCGTAACTGAAAAAATCCATCTTGAATATAATACACGGTGCAATAATTCAGAATTCATTTGATTTTACATCTCTAGTTTAAATTTATCACTCATGTTGGCCAATGCTAGTTTATCTACTCCAGAACTGCAAACCATAACAATCATTGAAAATCATGTAGAAACAAAAAATCTGTATTTAAATGCAATGAAAGATGAATGAAATTATTCTGTTACAATTTCATCTCTTCCATTAAAAATTAAGTGAATATTTACCGTGTTAAGACCAGAAGTATCTTCCTCTTCATCACCAACAACAGGTGGCCGCCCATCAGGTGGTGTGGCGGTGGCGGTGCATAAAAACGTTCTTCACAGACACATTCAGCTAAATACCACCTTACAAGCTGTTGCTGTAAGCGCAACTCTTCACCGAAAAATAACAGTCTGTTCTATATATTTACCTCCAAATACTCCATTTAGTTGTGATGAACTGAGTAACATCGTATCACAACTACCAGTGCCATATATTATCATGGGTGACTTTAACGGTCATAATAGCCTCTGGGGCTCCCCAGGCACTGACGATAGAGGTAGACGTATCGAAGATTTTATTAATAAAAACAGCTTATGTCTTTATAACACCAATGCCCCAACATATTTACACCCTGCCTCTGGCTCGCTTACCCACATTGATCTATCGTTGTGCCATCCATCAATTCTTCTGGATTATGATTGGATGGTCAACGATGATCTCTGTGGGAGCGATCACTTTCCAATTATACTTAAAAACATAGGGTCACCAAAACTTGAGGAGCCTATTCCTCGTTGGAATCTACATAAGGCGGACTGGGTTCAATTTAAAAATTTGTGCGCAGAGGAGCTCATTGAGGATAAAATTTTGAACCTCGATGACCCCATTAAAATTTTCACAGAAGCGCTCACTTCTATCGCTACAAAAACCATACCAAAATCCGTGCCAAAACCTACAAAGTTTCGTCTCTCAAATGATTCATTTATCAATAGATCTGGTAGAAATTCCGCTCTGAGGCGGTACTTGGCTTCGCCAACCGTCTCAAACTATAACAATTTTAAAATTTGGAGAGCAAAAGCTCGAAGGTCTATCAAATCCGACAAGAAAAGTACTTGGAAAGAGTACGTCTCAAAAATTAATTCCAATACATCTTCGAAGAAAGTTTGGGAAATGATTGGTAAAATCAGTGGGAAAAGAAAAGCAACACCATCCTCCCACCTCATTAACAACAATAAAATATTTTCTTCAAAATCCGAAATAGCTGATGCCTTTGCCAAAAATTTTGCTAAAAATTCATCCATCAAAAATCATTCCAAAAGATTTCAAAAATTTAAAAAGGAAAAGGAAAAGAGACGACTTAATTTTAAATCCTCCAATAGTGAAAGTTACAATAGGCCTTTCGAGTTACCAGAATTGCTCGAGTCCCTTGAGAAATCAAAGGACTCGGCAGCTGGACCAGACGAAATTCCATATATGTTTTTAAAACAATTACCAGACTCTTCACTAAAATGTCTTTTAAACTATATTTAATCAAGTTTACTCTTCTGGCAAAATTCCCGAGTCTTGGAAGGAATCTACTATTATACCCCTTCCGAAGCCCGGGAAAGATGCTACCGATGCCAATAACTATCGTCCTATTTCATTGACGAGTTGTATTTGTAAAACTCTAGAACGTATGATAAATACCAGATTAGTTTGGTTCCTGGAATCAAACAATATTTTAAGTCCTTTGCAAAGCGGCTTTAGAAACCGCAGGGGAACGGTAGACCACTTAGTTAGACTAGAAACATTTATACGAGAAGCATTTGCCAAGAAAGAACATCTTGTGGCCGTATTCTTTGACCTTGAAAAGGCATACGACACAACTTGGCAAAATGGAATCATGAACGATCTCCATGATATCGGTATACGTGGTAATTTGCCTAAGTTTATAACAAATTTTATATCTGAAAGGCATTTCAAAGTTCGAACGGGTTCAACTTATTCAGAAACAGAAACACAGGAGATGGGCGTCCCTCAGGGTGGTATCTTGTCCGTCACACTTTTTGGACTAAAAATTAACAGCATAACCAAATGTCTTGGCCAATCTACGGAAGGGTCTCTATTTGTGGATGATTTCTTGATCTGTTACAGATCAAAAAACATGCACACTATAGAACGGCAACTACAACAATGTTTAGGCAAATTACAAAATTGGGCTGACGAAAATGGCTTTAGATTTTCAAGATCAAAAACTGTCTGTATGCACTTCTGTCAAAAACGAAAACCACACAATGATCCTGACCTCACACTCAATGGAATTAAAATTCCAGTAGTTGAACAAACTAAATTTCTTGGACTAATATTTGATTCGAAACTGTCCTTTGTTCCACATATCAAACATCTGAAGGATAAGTGCTCGAAGGCGCTGAACATTCTACGAGTTCTTTCCCATTCTGATTGGGGTGCAGACCGTGAAATGCTTCTACGTATCTATCGGGCACTTATTAGATCAAAACTTGACTACGGCTCTATTGTCTATGGATCGGCTCGCAGCTCCTATCTACAGATGCTTGACCCTATACAGAATCAGGGACTGCGTCTCGCACTTGGAGCTTTTCGAACAACACCTGTGAAGAGTCTCCATGTGGAAGCTAATGAGCCATCTCTAGACGATCGACGAAAGAAATTATCCTTACAGTATGCTGCTCAACTGAAATCCAACCCCAAAAAATCCTGCATTTAACCTTGTATTCAATCCACAACATCAAGAAATATTTACACAAAATCAAAAGCTCATACCAACATTTGGCATCAGAATTTCAAAATTTTTGCTGGAACTTAATATAACTTTCGACACCATTGACGAGTACACCATATCGGATGTACCACCATGGCTCATTCAAACACCTGATATCAATTTATCTCTACATGAGAGGGCAAAATTCAGTGCATTACCCGAAGAACACAAATCCTCCTTTCGGGAGTGCATTAGGGCTTTCCCTGACCATGTTCAGATCTACACTGACGGATCAAAAGATGGTGATAAAGTTGCGGCAGCATGCTGTACATCTAATCACTGCTCCTCTATCCGACTCCCGGATACTGCCTCCATTTTCTCTGCGGAAGCATGTGCTATCGGTCTGGCGCTTGACCATATCGAAGAACACCGCATTGAAAAGGCAATCATCTGTTCAGACTCTCTTTCGGTTCTTCAGGCTTTGAAATCAAGAAGTCCTAGAAATACTCTAATCCAAAATCTTTTAATCCGAACATTTCGATTATCTTCTAAAACTCAAATTACTTATCTCTGGATTCCCAGTCATGTGGGTATAAAGGGGAATGAACAGGCTGATAAAGCAGCTAAGACTGCTCTTCGCCTAGCACAAACAGATTTGAAACTACCATACACCGACATCAAACCTTCAATTCAGTCAGCCATCAAACACCATTGGCAACAAAGGTGGTCTACCGAAACAAACAATAAACTGTTTAAAATTCAACCTACACTTAATCCTAAAACTGTCCAGTCCGGAGAGACCGCAGAGAGGAAGTTGTACTCTCTCGGCTCCGAACTGGACACACATATTTTACACATTCCTATCTATTGAGAGGGGAGGATCCTCCTACATGCCATGCATGTGATTCTCCTCTCACAGTGGAGCATATTTTATTGCATTGTATTGATTTTAAACACATACGAGATAAATACTACGATGTCTCCGACATGTACACTTTGTTTCATGCCGTGAGACATAATCGTATTTTTAATTATCTCAAAGAGATCGGTATTTTAAGCAAAATATGAACGTTTTCTCATCATACATCGTATCAACTCAACATTTCATCGTTTCATCAACATTGTGCATGAGTTTTCTCATGTGTTTTAGCCAAATTTATTTTATCCCATGCAAACCTCCTTTTTGTTTTATCAAATTAACGTTTACAATCTGTGTTTTAGTCCTTACTTGCTTTTTCTTACCCTGAACTTTTATCCTGATATTAATGCATGACTTGTAGTTTGGCCCTAAATGACCTTAGTTGTCGATGGGCCGTAAAACTCAAACAAACAAACAAACAAAGGAAGGGTCTCTATTTGTGGATGATTTCCTGATCTGTTACAGATCAAAAAACATGCACACTATAGAACGACAACTACAACAATGTTTAGGCAAATTACAAAATTGGGCTGACGAAAATGGCTTTAGATTTTCAAGATCAAAAACTGTCTGTATGCACTTCTGTCAAAAACGAAAACCACACAATGATCCTGACCTCACACTCAATGGAATTAAAATTCCAGTAGTTGAACAAACTAAATTTCTTGGACTAATATTTGATTCGAAACTGTCCTTTGTTCCACATATCAAACATCTGAAGGATAAGTGCTCGAAGGCGCTGAACATTCTACGTGTTCTGTCCCATTCTGATTGGGGTGCAGACCGTGAAATGCTTCTGCGTATCTACCGGGCACTTATTAGATCAAAACTTGACTACGGCTCTATTGTCTATGGATCGGCTCGCAGCTCCTATCTAAATTTTGCATTTATAAAGTAAATCCTATAAATCGCTACTTGTCCTAGAGTTCTGGATGGATTGTAACCAAATTTGGCCAGAAACATCCTTGGGGGAAGGGGAACAGAACTTGTATAAATTTTGGCTCTGACCCCCCGGGGGCAGGAGCGGCGAGGCCCAATAGGGGACATAGAAGTAAATCCTATAAATCGCTAATTGTTCTGGATGGATTGTAACAAAATTTTGCCAGAAATATTCTTGGGGGAAGGGGAACAGAACTTGTATAAATTTTGGCTCTGACCCCCGGGGGTAGGAGGGGCGGGCCCAATAGGGGAAATAGAGGTAAATCCTATAAATCGCTACCTGTCCTTAGTTCTGCATTGATTGTAACCAAATTTGGCCACAAACATCCTTTGAGGAAGGGAAACAAAACTTGTATAAATTTTGGCTCTGACCCCTCTGGGGGCAGGAGGGGCGGGGCCAAATAGGCGAAATAGAGGTAAATCTTAAAAATCGCTACTTGTCCTAGAGTTCTGCATGGATTGTAACCAAATTTGGCCAGAAACATCCTTGGGGTTAACGGAATTCGTATAAATTTTGGCTTTGACCCCCTGGAGCTGAAAGGGTGGGGCCCAACAGGGGAATTAGAGGTAAATATTCAAATTCCTTCAGAAAAGAAACAATGAACTTGTATTCAGAACATTACTTGGCATTACAAACCAGGTGAGCGATACAGGCCCTCTGGGCCTCTTGTCATTCTGTAGAAAACGCACAGTTTCGGTCAATGCATTGTTTTTATGTTTAAGCTCATGTGCTTTCTCAGTAGAATCTTCAAGTTTCTTTTGCAAATTGTGCCTATCTAATGATACATTCCAGTTATAAGTTGATTTTTTCAATGTCTTTAAGAATTCTGCGTACTGTCTGCCACCTTTTTTGCATGGTTGCAATCCGTTTTGCTTTAACTTATGAAGAATAGTTTTCAAATTTTTGATATCTTGATTATTAACAATAAAAGATACATTTAGGTGATCCTTAAGTAACTGAATATATTGAAAAAATGCTGTCAGATATACCCTTATTCCAAAAATTTGATTTTAGAATATTGAAAAGAACATATTTGCTAATAAACATAACTTATAACTTACCTACTGTGATATACGTATAGACATGACTGAAATTTAGTTTTACAACATTACAAAACTGCCTTTCGTAGTTTACATCATAGATTGTTACATGTAAAACATATTTCTCACAGCAAATCATTATTCAGCAAGTTGCACAGGAACGCATTGTTTCCTGCACATATCACAAACGTGAATGTTAGGCAAACGCCTCTGTCAATGGCTGTTTCCACTTTATGGTCTGGAAAAATGATGTATTCTTTAAGTGGTTAGCGATTGTACATCCAGAACTTCAGTTTCGGTTTTTACATAGAAGTTGTCTCCAGCTTCATTAGCTCACCTGGCCCGAAGGGCCGGTGAGCTTATGTCATGGCGCGGCGTCCGTCGTCCGTCCGTCAACATTTCCTTTAAATCGCTACTAGTCATAGAGTTCTGCATGGATTGTAACCAAATTTGGTCACAAACATCCTTGGGGAAGGGGAACAGAACTTGTATAAATTTTGGCTCTGACCCCCCAGGGGCAGGAGGGGCGGGGCCCAATAGGGGAAATAGAGGTAAATCCTATAAATCGCTACTTGTCCTAGAGTTCTGCATGGATTGTAACCAAATTTGGTCACAAACATCCTTAGGGGAAGGGGAACAGAACTTGTATAAATTTTGGCTCTGACCCCCCAGGGGCAGGAGGGGCGGGGCCCAATAGGGGAAATAGAGGTAAATCCTATAAATCGCTACTTGTCCTAGAGTTCTGCATGGATTGTAACAAAATTTGGCCAGAAACATCCTTGTGGGGAGGGGAACAGAACTTGTATAAATTTTGGCTCTGACCCCCCGGGGGCAGGAGGGGCGGGGCCCAATAGGGGAAATAGAGGTTAATCCTATAAATCGCTACTTGTCCTAGAGTTCTGCATGGATTGTAACCAAATTTGGCCAGAAACATCCTTGGGGGAAGGGGAACAGAACTTGTATAAATTTTGGGTCTGACCCCCCGGGGGGCAGGAGGGGCGGGGCCCAATAGGGGACATAGAGGTAAATCCTATAAATCGCTACTTGTCCTAGAGTTCTGCATGGATTGTAACCAAATTTGGCCACAAACATCCTTGAGGGAAGGGGAACAGAACTTGTATAAATTTTGGCTCTGACCCCCCGGGGGCAGGAGGGGCGGGGCCCAATAGGGGAAATAGAGGTAAATCCTATAAATCGCTACTTGTCCTGAGTTTCTGCATGGATTGTAACCAAATTTGGCCACAAACATCCTTGGGGGAAGGGGGAAAGAACTTGTATAAATTTTGGCTCTGACCCCCCCACCCCCCCCCACCCCCCCCCCCCCCCCCTGGGGGCAGGATGGGCGGGGCCCAATAGGGGAAATAGAGGTAAATCCTATAAATCGCTACTTGTCCTAGAGTTCTGCATGGATTGTAACCAAATTTGGCCACAAACATCCTTGGGGGAAGGGGAAAGAACTTGTATAAATTTTGGCTCTGACCCCCTGGGGGCAGGAGGGGTGGGGCCCAATAGGGGAAATAGAGGTAAATCTTATAAATCGCTACTTGTCCTAGAGTTCTGCATGGATTGTAACCAAATTTGGCCACAAATATCCTTGGGGGAAGGGGAACAGAACTTGTATAAATTTTGGCTCTGACCCCCCGGGGGCAGGAGGAGCGGGGCCCAATAGGGAAATAAGAGGTAAATATTCAAATTCCTTCAGGAAAGAAACAATGAACCTGTATTCAGAACATAATTTGACATTACAAACCAGGTGAGCGATACAGGCCCTCTGGGCCTCTTGTTTATTATTCTATTGTCTCATCTCACACCTAGTGGTGTTTCCAGGCTTTGACGCTTTTTAATATGGTACACTATCCTGTGTGTTGTTACCTTGTAAACTCTTGAATGTTCTTGAAGGAACTTAAACTCTTCACAATCACTTATAGGAATTCGAAGTATAATCCTCGAATATGTCGTTGTGCTTGTTGAAGCTAAGCGCTCCTTAATTTGGACCTGCAAGACAAAGCAGAAATATAGTATTTATGTTAATATATTAAATGTATCAATAAACTAGTAACAGATATTGATTCAGTAATCAGAAAATAACAAACACAAGAATAAACGGACAAAAAGAGAATGAAGAATATATCCCTCATAGCAATCTAAGCAGTCTGAATAAGTAATTTTTAAAATTACAAAATCAATGTCACAGTGACCTTACTTTCGTTTGCAACACACCATCTCATCAATTTAATTATTTTGTGCATAATCATATTCTGAGTTATCTGCGCTTGTAGGTAGGTGTTGATAATTACATCAGTAGATTCATAATCATCTGTGTGTCAGCTTAACATAATTCTCAAGACAATAACAATCAATGACTAACTACGTTGACAAATAATTTGTATGTTTCCCCATCCAATAACGATGCTACTGGTAAAATTTTGACTCTGACAGAGTAACAGTCAGACATTCTTCAGTGATATAGCACTATAAAAAGGGCAGCAGTTCCACTATACAAGAAGACACAACATGAATATACCGCAGTCTCCCAAAACATGCACCTCGCACAACATACACGCAACACACCGCATACATGGGAGGCCGTCCTTACATGACCATAGCTGTTAATAGGACGTAAATTAATCAAACAAACAAACAAATGACCCAAAATGAAATAAATGCATTCTCTACATCAATCGATCTTCTCAGTGATCATGATCTAGCGATCAGGCCAAAACTTTTTTCATTCTGCGTTAAAGCTATAAGGATCATATTTAAGTATATTATATATATGTAATAAAAGATATAAGGGATTGGACCATGGGTTTTTTCATCCTGTGACATAGGAACATGCCAAAGTCCTGTGCTATGTAATAGTAGTGACATAACTGTTAAACAAAATTTTGGGGTTTTAATTTAGACTTATTACTGCACCATATGATTTTGATTAATATGCATTATCATAAAGTAACAGGGTATTTATATATTGTGTGTTTTATGTTAGTCTCCATACTGTTAATGTTGAATGTGCTGATGTCAGCTATTTCGTTATGACTAGCTGTGAACTGTCTTTCAACTATTGTGTTTTTCATGTATCTAATTGATGAATTGATATGTAACATGTCTCTGCATTCCCATCTAAGCTATGCATGCTTAAAAGTTTTTGAAATATAAATATGCTTGTCCATTTTTGAAGTTCTAAATAAGCAATCGGTTGCTGAGTCCTGTCCCTGGATACTGCAGGTGTTTTGACAACTTGTCTTCAGTAACACCAACCGCCCCACGATTATATTGTGAATTGATCAAGTATACTGGGTTTTTTTCCAACTAAATTATGGCATCCAATGTACACGTACATATATTGAATTTTTTTATGTGATGATATACATGTATAATATTTTCCAAAACGTTTCATATTAGTGCCAATCGTGGTATGTTGAATCTAATTATTACATTTTTTATCAAACAGAAGCAGCAAATTTAATGCATGTAAATCAAGTATATATAATTGAATCATTAGAGTATATTGTAAATTCTGTAAATGTAATTTATATCAATACACCTTTGTATAAAGAGAGATTAGGTTAATTTGCTTAGTGATCAGAAGAGTAGAATTAAGAGTTGTCCTTCGTGACAATGTATGCGTCTGTTTTTTATGTAAATTATTTATGTTTTCGTTTATTGTGTATTGAGTATGTTACATCGTGTATAATAAAACTACATCAAAAGCATCGGTTTGGCCTTGCCATACTAGAAAACAGGTTATAATAACATGCGGGTGATTAAACTGATGCTTAGAAGGACGGGACATTTTTCATCCTACACCGATTTCTACCGCTTGCGATTGCTTGTTGCCATTATTGGTCAATATCCACATGTTTGCTATGATAATAAAGTTTGTTTGTTTGTTTGTTTGATTTATTAACGTCCTATTAACAGCTTTGGTCATGTAAGGACGGCCTCCCATGTATGCGGTGTGTTGCGTGTATGTTGTGCGAGGTGAGTGTACTGGGAGACTGCGGTATTTTCGTGTTGTGTCTTCTTGTATAGTGGAACTGTTGCCCTTTTATAGTGCTATATCTCTGAAGCATGCCGACTTACTTATAAGAACCTACCCGTTCTCCACTGGGGTTGATTATTTCTTTACATCTGGCAGTTCTGCGTCCGACACCGCAGCAGTCCAAAAAATTCGCCATGTTGTTTTTTACGCTCGCTATTTAATAAAGGGAGAAAACTCTGTTTCCACAGTATAAAAAAATTTTGATATGATAAAGAAAAAGAGAATGTTACTCTCGCTGTATGAAGAATGTTTATATCAAAGTGGAAGATCTATCAATATTGAGGGTCAGAGGACGCCATGTTTGTTGTTGCTGTTCAGCTTCATTTCCGCTCAAGCAACGATAGCATGTTTAGCTTGCGTTGACAAATACCACATCTCAAATGCATAAAATTCACTGTAAGACGAACATGAAAAAAGCTTTCCGTAAGGCGATAGGGATATGCAAGCCTTTGAGCACAATACGATGAAATAAAATGTGATACAATATTGAGTGTCAAACAAAGATGGCGGTCGTTGATTTTTTTTCTTGTGACATGATGTCTATGGTATTGACCAATGAAAATTGACCTTTAACTTATGACCCAGATGTTTACAAAAATACGTTTGTTGTTTCAAATTTCAAGTTTAAGATCGTAAGAAAAAGAAGGCGATTAACTGTGATGACTTAGCAATTACTTTAATTGATACGATGATTATCGTTTGGTCTTCAGTAGTCTTATTAATAGTTGACGATCGCTATGAATGACGAATCAAAATCTTGATTTGATATCCGGTGTTTTTGCAAATGATTCAACTTGATTCTCCAACAACGATCGGAGGGGACAGCAAACCACTATGTCTCCGTAGCCCTATCGTCTGGGTTAAGAAACTTGCAACTGTAGGAAACAGGGAAACATGGGGGAAATTTGCTGTATCCCGTCGGAAGTACGGCCATACAATCATCCTTTCTGATCAGACAGTTGAAAATCTTCCTTTCCTTTGCTCAGGTTTCAACGCACTGACTCCATATCTTCGCAAAACGATAGTTAAAGCTTCGTCTGTTTGTTTTGGATCCGCCATTTTGAAATTACAACAAATGCGGGTTTGATACGCTCAATTTGATTGGTTAAACTATTTAGTATGAACCGATTTTCATTGGACAGTCAGAGTGAAAGGAAAGGTTACCAGAACATGACCTACTTGGTGACTTCAGATCTTCGTTGTGGAGCGAAGAGTATCAGAGGGTAATCGAAGATCTGATTTTAATCAGATTGATATACATGTTCACTGCAAGGATTAATGCCAATGAGTACTGAATATATTAAATATGTACGGCCGGCTTTTTTTCAACATTTTGGTTCATTAATAACCCTTGTTACAATTATTTGCCCTGGGCGCCAATTGTGGCGAATATGCATGTGTGATAATATGATAGGGTACAGGCCAGAGTTGGTCATTTGTCAGTTGGGGGCAATCGAATCAAAAAGTCGTTCAGGCCTCTCAGAGTCTGGTCCCATTGTTGTTATAAGAGTCGCGAGTATGACTCTGTATTTTGATAAAGGTATCAGGACAAAAAAATAGCAAGTTAGTGCTATAATATAGCAGTTGGGATAAACCCCTGGACATGCAAATAACAAGGTTCCTATCTATATCTGCCTAACTAATAAGATTTATCACATAATCCGCCGGATATCCAGTGATTTCACACATGAAATATTTTTGCGTATGACCCTAGTATAATATCACCTGGAGAGATTTTCATCGGCTGGAAACTGATTGTGACCTCAGACATCAATAATAAAATGACGTCAGGATTACAAGGACAGCGTTACAAAATGGCGGCTTTTGCTGGATTTTCAGAATACCGGGTGGGGTGTGTTGCTTGGTGTCTTCGGCTACATGCTTCAGTGATATAGCACTATAAAAAGGACAAAAGTTCCACTATACAAGAAGACACAACACGAATATACCGCAGTCTCCCAAAAAACGCACCTCGCACAACATGCATGCAACACACTGCAAACAGGGAGGCCGTCCTTACATGACCATAGCTGTTAATAGGACGTTAATAAATCAAACAAACAAACAAAGGATACTTTTATGTACTTTGGAAGCCATCTTCTGATAGAAGACACTACCATGCTGATTTCTACAAAAATGGTCTGAAAATTCTTGCGTGATCAATCATACAGTACACTTTCGATGGCGAAAATTTGGTACTCGGCGAGACCTGGTTGCTTGCCAGTACTGATATCGTACATGGTATGGCCTAACCATCTAAAATTCATATTGAGGAATACATGTAAACTCATCTGGTAATTTGCGATTGACAGTGTAAATTTCAATGTATTTATACTTATTTATAAAAAGGCTTTCGAGCGACAGCAGCTTATACTGTTACGTTCATTATGTAGATATACTTTTAACTTTTTTTCATGTTTTATTTCGGATTCATATCATTTGTTAATTTATATACATGTATAATTATTACCATATATATGTAGGAAAATCGACAACATGCACGTTATTTCTCTTCAGAAGTGCTGGCAAAAGGATAATGCATTCAAATTTATTGTCATACATTTAGTTTACCTAGTCTTGGTTAATCAAAATTCAAGATCAAAGGGTATGTCCGATGTCTTGTTTTACTGCAACAGTTGTGAGACTGAGTTGGGGAATGTATGAACACTGAATGTTTAATGACGATATAAAACATAAATATTATGGTAAAGGCATTGCAAATTTCTTAAACCACTGAAAAACCCCTAAGTAAACAAAAACAAATACAATTTTTGAAGTAGTCCTCATTTTATTTTAGATCATGTTACCAGAATATACAGAACATGTATAATCATCAGTTTCAAAGAAGACCAGCATGTACAAGTAAATAAAGATGAATACACAATGAATTTAATTTTGTTGGTGCCAATGTGAAAATGTGCCATGTAAATGCCAACAACCACAGAATGTATATGTTTGTGGCCGAGATCATGCGAATTCAACAATATTCGAGGAGAGATACCAGATTCCAAATGCATCACTCAGCATCCTGGATTCGCTCCTCTTTGACTAAATGTGTTTGTTTTTGAGAACGGCATACCAGGCATTTAGACCGTACCACAATGGCAACATTTAAGATAGTCGAGCGTGAGTAACTACAAATAACTTCACTAAATGTAAAAACAATACTAACGGCATATGGTAACTTATACATGAATAAGTGTAAACTATACGAATTGGCTAAATGACTCACTCGTGATATCACATTCATGATAATGTGTGTTGGCAATACAATGACTAACTTTACTTCAATGTTTATAGTTTAGTTAACAGTACTCAAATGAAAGTTCTGGAAAATTATGGAAATTATAAATACCGATATAATACAATCTGATTAAAAATACAGATCCTTCTAAACCACTACCACGTTCAATATAGGATCTGACAATATCCCCATATGGGGTCACGTTCGGATGACCCTTTTACCACATGTACTCCAGATCAAATACATTTTCTACTCACATTTCTACGTCAATTGATAACGCTATTTCGTCCCAGAAAGCATATACATTTAGCATGTGTTCATGCATTACTGCTTGGAGCGATGATGATAACGCGTGCCACGGCAAAATAAGTCGCGACGCGAGGCATTGTCAAAACTAAAGCTGCAGTCTACCAGTCAAAGATTCTGGGCCGAATCGTGCCAATTTCGGACTTGGCCCCCATTTCAATAGCGTCATCCTGACAAAATGACTCCTAATGTGATGTCTAGTCAAATGATTCCGCTCATATCAAAATCGTAGATGTAATATTAAGAATCTGCCTATGTTAATCATGTATTTGGTTATAATATTGTTATATAAAACAAATATATTAATGTACAAATTTCTCACTGAGAACAACTTGAACCAAAGACAATTAAAACCTCAACGTTGTGGAGCAACATAAAATCAACTCCGACTAGCAATTTTGCACCCCATTTGTCATGGACACATCAGAAACTGAATCACCATACATTAATATGATACGCACTCCAGTGCGTATGAGCTGTGTTGGCAATGAACAAATAGGACCAATGGTATTTAGTAGATTTATTTCTTAGCCTATCAAATACATCCTTTTTCTACATATGGCTTATTAGTAATTACCTGGATTTAGGCCACCTCTTCCTGCCTGCTTTTTGTCTCCTCCTAAGATCAGGGGTGTGGGGTGAAGGCACTTTGGAAACCCCGTGACCATGACCTTCATGGATATCCCTAAACGATCGCCACTTCTGCATCATCATCAGGTAACGTAGATGCCACGCCCAACCCATGTATAAGTGGTTTGTGAATGCTTTTTATCCAGCTGCCTGAGCTCAACGCTCAGTCCTATCTCCAGGGATAAGGCCAACATTTTTTTTTTCAGACCTGAAGCGATAAAAAAAATCGGGAGTTTAAATATGTGTAAGAGAACTTTTAATAAAAGTGTTGACTTGTCTGATCAAGTTCAAATGTCAAATATTAATTAATAGATGTAAGTCACATTATAAAAACATTAATTACAATACTATAGCCCACATTGTTATCCATATTTTATAGAGGAGATCAGTCTGGTCTACCTAATGTAAAAATGTACAACATCTTTCAATTGATGTACATTATTACTAAATTTACCTTTAGCATCATGCAACACCAATAAACATACACGTGACGGATAGTGTTCAGGACGAGGCATGTTCTCTCTCACCCTATTTCCACCGTCATTTAGGACAATGGCTGGCTCGCTTGCGTTTCGAATCGATCTGGTGTAAAATGGATGTCGAGATTTGTTTGTAGTTTTGGGGATTAGAACAAAGCAAATGCCCTACGCTGATAATGTACCCCTCCTTTCTACATATGGCCAGCCTTGCTATTGTACTTACGATTACTCTTAAATAGTATAAATGTATGCATTTATAGTTATATTGACGTCCAATGAATTAGCCTCTCTTTACAAATCCTGCAATTATTGCGCGATGCCCCTCCTGAGGTAAATGAATGTAGTGGATGTAAGTAGAGATTCTCGGGATCCTGATGTATGTGGTTTTACATTGACCAGAACCGAATCTCACATATGCTACACTTTTCAGTCTTTCCAGTGCGCCACTACACACAAAACAATATTCTAAGGCTCAATATAATGTTAACCACTTACCGCAACTAATATGATAAGTTCTGTATACAATCGCCATCCAGATGTAATATTCTCCATTCCTCAAAAATTCACCCTCATCCATTAACAGTGCGAGAGACAGTGTAATTCCTGTAAAGTCATGAAATTCCGCGCTCCACTTATATTCCAAGTCTGACCTATTATTGGTCATATGCTTATCCATAGTATAAGTGTCTTCTTTTGGCTATTCATCACACACCTAGCAGGCGTAATTGTCACTTGCCACAGATCTACTATCGCTTATCCAGTAATGCACTCAGTTTAAGAGATTATCTCCTACACCAAACAATGCTGGAAGACGTGTAGCTAAATAAGGTTGGATATCCGGTCCCCTGAATAAGTTTATTTAACCTTTCTCAGTCTCGCTAGCATTCTCACCGATGTGTCTCTGCTAGGTAAGTTAAAATTCTTTATAGCCAGTATGGTATATGTTGTTGCAAGGATGATACTCTTTTTGAGGCTACTGGACTCTCAAGAGAAATGTCTCTCAACATGTCATTATCTACAGAGTCTTGTTTAGAATCCCAGCATCTGAGATTATTGTAATATGTTCTTCTAGTCAAGCATCAATGTTCTTATGGGTTTAACTCTGATCACTTATTTTGTATATTAGTGGTTCTTACTGCCTCTTTTTTTCTCATGTATGTTTCATTAATCAATTTCGAAATAGTACCTCACTTTTCTTTGCATTTTTCTCTCTTTCAAACAGAGATACTGACCAGAAAGGCGTTCTATTCATCTCAGGCTCTACAAAGATAAATTCATATATTGGGCTTTAGTGATAAAATTGGTCCTTACTTGCCTCAGTTTTCTTCTTGGTGAGGACTCGGTCAGACTTTGTAGAGATCACTGAAAATTTTCGGCTACATGCAAGTCATTGAGTTCTGCTCCGCAAGGATTGGTTAACGTGCTAATTATCGCTCCAAATCTATCATTTGAGGGGGGACAGCGGAACTGATGAACCTATGTATAAATGTAAA
This sequence comes from Argopecten irradians, assembly GCF_041381155.1. Taxonomy (NCBI): domain Eukaryota; kingdom Metazoa; phylum Mollusca; class Bivalvia; order Pectinida; family Pectinidae; genus Argopecten; species Argopecten irradians. The sequence goes on along the minus strand of NW_027187507.1, from coordinate 4,629 downwards.
GTTGTTGACTCTAAGGCCTATCCGCTCGTGTGTAGTGGCGCCAAGGTCATGTAGTGGGTGGGGACCCCGTAAATAGGGGTATTTAGCGGTGTAATAATAAAATTTCTTCAGAAATAGAAAGTAACAATTGAAGACCTGTATTCAGAGAACGATTAACATGGGCATTACATAACCAGGTGAGCGACTACAGGCCCTTGCTGCGCCTACTTGTTTATTAAAGAATTCTCTTTTTACAATGATCTTTTGTCATTCATTTTTCTCCAATGACATCTGACAAGAATTCCTAATTAGTGAGTGAGTAATCTATTCTCATATTGTTTGTTATCATAAAGAAAATATGTTCATCTTATGCAGATATAAGATAATGCTCTCAAAGACAAGATTGAGGAGATTGAACGCGTAGTATACTATCAAGAAAGTTCATATAAGACCACATTCTTTTGTGTAGAATGAAAGTGAATCCAAGTAAGACTATGCTTCAGTATATCAGCTATTTGTTATATACGGTAAAGTAGAGATTTGTCTCTTTAAATTTGAAGATCTCTGGATGAGAAAGAGAGAAGTATTCTTTGAAAGTATTTCTCATTGGTTTCCTCAAGCGTGTTTACTTTTTTTTTGGTACGGACTATGTTAGAGGGTCTAACATGAGTGCATCTTCGCCGTCAAATAAAATAGGCTAGACTTCCTCCAGAGTAGTATGGTCAGGGTACAGCCATAGGAAGAGTTTTATCAAGACCTTTCGGACAAATAATAGTCGTGGCTTCAGCCAGAAAATCGTATTGCTTCCAGGGCGTTTTTTCTAATTAGAGTCACTTCACCCCATTACAGAGAGATTACGGTAATCTGACAATGACCCATAGGCACTGGTCTCCTTGCGCGGTGTCTTGCTGTGTGATTCTTGTGTAAATGTTTCGCAACACCAATTCTAGACATACATTTGTTATTCTTCTTCATTTCTTCTTGTCTGGGGTGCTATAGTTGGCACTTATATAATTGCTTCTGTCCCGGTGATCATGAATTCCTGTTACACTACTGTTCATTTGGTTGTTGATCTCGGTGGATTACATAGACGGCCAGCCAAGTGCATAGTTGATTTCGCACCACTTTAGTGTTGAATCTATAAATAATTCGATGTTTGCATTCAACTGGTGAAAAATAAACTACGAAGATATTAAGATCTCAACACAAAGAATACTCTTATGGAACTAATTCAGTATACTTATCTATACGTAACTTCGAGCTATTAACCGATTGCACAAAGCAATATTTAGTCGTTGTTATCCGTCGTTTCAGATAGATTGTATTAGGTTTTTAATACTAGAGTATGAAGAATGGAGTGGTGTTCGGGGTTTTCTTAGTTTAAAAACGTTCTCTACGTAAGCTAGCCTGGGTTTCATGTATTCCAAGGATAGTAGCCCTGATTTGAGGTTAGTGAGAGGGAATACGTTAAATGAATATGTGTACTTACACTATCGTACTCGATCGCTAGATCATGTGATCCATTCTTAATACATGCTCAACTGGATTTAAAAAACTGCTAGCCCGTTAAAATTCTATCAGTTGAAAGTAAACTGTGCGTCTTCCCTCTGTGTAATTACAGGACAGCTGTATAGTCTCTTATTATCGTACATGTTAATCCTGAGTTAGAAATATTACGATTTAAGGACTGCGCTATCGGTGTTTTCCGAAAATTATGTTGAAGCCATATGATATCTTCATGTAACTAATTACCAATTCAGACAATCTACTGACAAGAGACTGGACAATTACCTCTAATCAACATACTTTACATGGTTCTTTACTGTACTACATTCTGATTATGAGTAAAAGTTATGTATACTTTATTACTTTATAAATCTAAGTATACTATAGACAGATTGAAGATTTGTATGTTCTCGTGTGTTGTATTGTTATAAATGAATGGAAATATTACAAATTCTTTTTACTTGAGCCTCTAGTGAAACTTTCAGGGCATGGAGACATGTCTTTGTTGGACCAATTGATCGGGGAAAAAATAACAACTAAATAAAGTTTGAATTCGTTAAATTCGAGGCGTTTATTACTCAATAACGCACAGTATAGAAGTATTATATAGTGTGAATATACAAAAGCATTTCTAATATCATGAAATTGTATCCAGCCTTCCTCTAGGTTCAGAGGTGGGGAATAAATACCTGAAACTACACCTATATAAGGGGATATTGATAACTCTCATAAAAATCACTATTGGAGGCAAGACCAAAAGGGAAGTGAGGGAGGCCGCGTTCAATTCATTTCAAGGCAACAAACTGTCCTTGATCCTTGTGTCCATATTTTGGTTATTGCTGAAGCTTGAATGGACTCTGCGCTTACAGTGTAATTTAGGTCTAATATTGGCATATTATTGCAGCGTCGCTGACTTATCACCTCTTTCACCTTGCACCCCCACCTATGGACAAAGAATCCGAGTTCACCGTTGTCTTCATAATAACAGTACTTATATTATGTTCAATTGCCGAGGGACCTAATGTCTCATACTATTATGTAACTCACCTGCAGCATGTTTTTATGTTATATTAATTATTATACATGGTTAATGGGGTAATATGTTTTTCTTTGTGGATCTCAGTGTCTCTTCAAGTCACTCTTGCTATGGCTGATGTAGGCACCTCAATAGAGATCGGGAAAAACATCTCATAACAGAATATTATATTGTGTGGTTTTGTATAGGGGACGCTTTTAGTCACCAGATTATTCGTACAGGTTTTGTAGTTGATATAATTGAAATAGTGTAGCACATATGGCCAATGTTCAGTTAACTCTAGGGTGCAGCAGTGCTTTCGTTCCTGTGGTGGGGATATAAACCCGCCACAATGTATGTCTCTGATCCACCATGTGTTATACGAGGATCCAGTAAAACCACTTATCTCACGTAAATACCACTGTCTGACAATATATCGTTGATGTTCACTAAGAGATGAATAACATACATTTATAAGTCCTGTTCTTTTAGGTTATAGAACAATAGCGCGCACAAATATAGCATTGATACAAATTTATAAACTAATGCTTTACTAGATAGTTACCAATGCAAAGAAATGCGTTATATGAAGAGCATGATATACCCGAAGATGAAAGATCCGTTTTAGAAGAATCACCTCGCGATACTGATAACTTCTCGATCGCAATCACACAACAGCATAGACAAGTTACACCGAGTGAAATATGAAAATTGAAATCAAAAGTTCTGTCGCGATACACAGAAAGGTTCGCATAACGTAGAATAACGATGTTTCTCTTACACACGCGAAGTTGTGTCCGGAATTGATTGCTTTAATGAGTCGGGACGTAAATTTTCATATGTCTCATCCACTATGCATCCGGTCAAAACATAATTTGTACGGTCACATAGATTATCACGATGTCACTATCACATATTCACCTAGAAATGGTCCATGAATTAATTTCAAGTGCTAGAGTACACTCAAATCACGCCAGCTGGTCATGTTACATAATTGTAGTTACTCTAATCATTTATCAAACTAAGGTGTATCATAATGAATATCAAAGAGTGAAACAATTATGACATCCAGGCACACCGGGTTCTATATATCATACAAAACATTTGTATAATATAAAACAAACGCAAATATAGATCAAAGTATATCACTTAGTCGCCACCAAAACCTCCGTACCCTATGAACCTGATTGAGTGGATATTAGCATAGGAATCTGTGGTATTTATATGTATATTCCATTTGTATTAAAGAAAGACTGTACAAAATGTCACATTCAACTACAATAAGATAAATGAAATAACACAAAGATCTATTATATTTATCTTTGTATACATTTATAAGATTCAATAATCTCGACTACGGCCCAGATTGATATTGAACTTATATATATATATATATAAGATCCAAAATTAAAATGGCAAAATAATTGTTCTAAAATGTACTAATGATACTGGTAACAAATACAACGGTTTTTATGGTAACAAGCTGTACACTAAACTAGGATTTAAGATCGTATATTGTTTTAATTGCTTTGAGGTAATTCTAACTTTGGCGGCCGGTCACTAGTTTGAATGGTGATTGAAATATCCTGACATTGCTGGTACATGGGACTTAACAGTGTTTACAGTAAATCTTCTCCGAGCAGGACCCATTTGAGAAAAAAACATTTCCCCTAGCACGTAACATTGTTGGGTTTGTTGAGATGAAAGGGCTGCTGGGTATGGCCTTGGTAATCTCAAACTAATTTACATAGGATGATGGGAGTAATACATAGTCTAGTATCAGGGCGATAGGATCCCCGCTGTATGGCAGAGAGCATCTTTTTCACCACAAAGGACTGTGTAGGGTCTGGATGACCCGCCAACCTATTGATGTAACCAATAGCAGCTGTGTATGTGGAGACAGTTGATGACGTCATACCTTCATGATTTAAGTGTGCAATAAAGTATATCAAGGTGCCCACTGTTGTAGGTAAACATGATTGAAGGTAAGAAGTTTTAAGTCAGCAAACTGTTCCAGTGATTGAAAGGCACGTTTGTAAAGATCGTTTTGGGTCTGAGGAGCTATGGCCTGCATCAAGAGTGCCTGCACCATGGCTTGTTAGATGGTTAACAGGTTGATAAAGAAGTCG